>NC_134272.1:1460314-1687814 GCF_031893055.1 Leptodactylus fuscus
CGCAGAGTACAGAGAGCGGATCTACTGTATATACTGCAGAGTACAGAGCAGATCTACTGTATATACTGCAGAGTACAGAGAGCGGATCTACTGTATATACTGCAGAGTACAGAGAGCGGATCTACTGTATATACTGCAGTGTACAGAGAGCAGATCTACTGTATATACCGCAGAGTACAGAGAGCGGATCTACTGTATATAGTGCAGAGTACAGAGAGCGGATCTACTGTATATACTGCAGAGTACAGAGCGGATCTACTGTATATACTGCAGAGTACAGAGCGGATCTACTGTATATACTGCAGAGTACAGAGAGCGGATCTACTGTATATACTGCAGAGTACAGAGCGGATCTACTGTATATACTGCAGAGTACAGAGAGCAGATCTACTGTATATAGTGCAGAGTACAGAGAGCGGATCTACTGTATATACGGCAGAGTACAGAGAGCGGATCTACTGTATATACTGCAGAGTACAGAGAGCGGATCTACTGTATATACTGCAGAGTACAGAGCGGATCTACTGTATATACTGCAGAGTACAGAGCGGATCTACTGTATATACTGCAGAGTACAGAGCGGATCTACTGTATATACGGCAGAGTACAGAGAGCGGATCTACTGTATATACCACAGAGTACAGAGAGCGGATCTACTGTATATACCGCAGAGTACAGAGAGCGGATCTACTGTATATACTGCAGAGTACAGAGAGCGGATCTACTGTATATACCGCAGAGTACAGAGAACGGATCTACTGTATATACTGCAGAGTACAGAGCGGATCTACTGTATATACTGCAGAGTACAGAGCGGATCTACTGTATATACCACAGAGTACAGAGAGCGGATCTACTGTATATACCGCAGAGTACAGAGAGCGGATCTACTGTATATACTGCAGAGTACAGAGAGCAGATCTACTGTATATACTGCAGAGTACAGAGAGCGGATCTACTGTATATACCGCAGAGTACAGAGAGCGGATCTACTGTATATACTGCAGAGTACAGAGAGCGGATCTACTGTATATACTGCAGAGTACAGAGAGCGGATCTACTGTATATACTGCAGAGTACAGAGCGGATCTACTGTATATACTGCAGAGTACAGAGAGCGGATCTACTGTATATACTGCAGAGTACAGAGAGCGGATCTACTGTATATAGTGCAGAGTACAGAGAGCGGATCTACTGTATATACCGCAGAGTACAGAGAGCGGATCTACTGTATATACTGCAGAGTACAGAGAGCGGATCCACTGTATATACTGCAGAGTACAGAGAGCGGATCTACTGTATATACTGCAGAGTACAGAGCGGATCTACTGTATATACCGCAGAGTACAGAGAACGGATCTACTGTATATACTGCAGAGTACAGAGCGGATCTACTGTATATACTGCAGAGTACAGAGCGGATCTACTGTATATACCACAGAGTACAGAGAGCGGATCTACTGTATATACCGCAGAGTACAGAGTGCGGATCTACTGTATATTCTGCAGAGTACAGAGAGCGGATCTACTATATATACTGCAGCGTACAGAGAGCGGATCTACTGTATATACTGCAGAGTACAGAGCGGATCTACTGTATATACTGCAGAGTACAGAGAGCGGATCTACTGTATATACTGCAGAGTACAGAGCGGATCTACTGTATATACTGCAGAGTACAGAGAGCGGATCTACTGTATATACTGCAGAGTACAGAGAGCGGATCTACTGTATATACCGCAGAGTACACAGAGCGGATCTACTGTATATACCGCAGAGTACAGAGAGCGGCTCTACTGTATATACTGCAGAGTACAGAGCGGATCTACTGTATATACTGCAGAGTACAGAGCGGATCTACTGTATATACCACAGAGTACAGAGAGCGGATCTACTGTATATACGGCAGAGTACAGAGAGCGGATCTACTGTATATACCGCAGAGTACAGAGAGCGGATCTACTGTATATACCGCAGAGTACAGAGAGCGGATCTACTGTATATACTGCAGAGTACAGAGAGCGGATCTACTGTATATACTGCAGAGTACAGAGCGGATCTACTGTATATACTGCAGAGTACAGAGAGCGGATCTACTGTATATAGTGCAGAGTACAGAGAGCGGATCTACTGTATATACTGCAGAGTACAGAGAGCGGATCTACTGTATATACTGCAGAGTACAGAGAGCGGATCTACTTTATATACTGCAGAGTACAGAGAGCGGATCTACTGTATATACTGCAGAGTACAGAGAGCGGATCTACTGTATATACTGCAGAGTACAGAGAGCGGATCTACTGTATATACCGCAGAGTACAGAGAGCGGATCTACTGTATATACTGCAGAGTACAGAGAGCGGATCTACTGTATATACTGCAGAGTAGAGAGAGCGGATCTACTGTATATACCGCAGAGTACAGAGAGCGGATCTACTGTATATACTGCAGAGTACAGAGAGCGGATCTACTGTATATACTGCAGAGTACAGAGAGCGGATCTACTGTATATACTGCAGTGTACAGAGAGCAGATCTACTGTATATACTGCAGAGTACAGAGCGGATCTACTGTATATACTGCAGAGTACAGAGAGCGGATCTACTGTATATACTGCAGAGTACAGAGAGGGGATCTACCAGACAGTGCAGAGCAGATTTATGTTCTGTCCAGGGATGAGCAATGTAGAATGGACCCGGATGAAGAGAAATCTGCAGATAAAACCCAAGTTATGGGATCCGTGGTGGGCAGTGACCCAGACATGATGAGGTTGGGGGTCTCCTAGAAGATCACACATCACAGGGAGCAGGTAATCGTGAATGTCTTGGGGTCACCACAGAAGGAGGATCAGGGACACCATAACCCAGTAGGCGGCCATTGTCCTCAGGTCACGGCCAGCGCTGGACTCCAATGACTCTAAAAAGAAAACAATATATAGTGTTACCTCCAAAATGGTGAGGGGGGAGGGGCTGCTGTAATAGGGAGGGAGGTCTCAACCCCATCCTTCATCTCTTTCACGCTCCCATAGGAGTCAATGGATGCAGTTGGCACACAGCCTGTGCCGGCGTCCAGCCGCTTAACCCCCTGCGCTCCGGCTGCGTCCATTCATTCCTGTGCCGGCAGTTTGAATAGTACTCGCTCATCTCTAATCCATTTCACTTGCTTAAGACAAAAACTTAAAGGGGTTGTCCAGGAATTACAGGTTTCTGCACGGTAAAAAAAAATCTCACGTCTGCTGAGGCCACTGATTGGCCTAAGGAAAGGAACTAGGACGTCACTCATATAGGTCACCATTGCCGTCTTGTGTCCTATCCTTAGGTCACTCATTGGCCTCAGTGGTCACATGTATCAAGGACTTCCACTGGGACAATCCCCGGGGCACCGCTAGAGCATTACGGAGCGCCGAGCACAGGCAAGGTTTTTCCTTCCCAGGCTTTCTTGCAGAATCCTCAGTTCCCTGTAGAGTTCGTGTCTGTCTAAATTCCCATGTAAGTGATGCCACCACATTGTGTCTCCTACCACAAGACACCAGCCTGATCCTGTGGACAGGTCATCAGTATAACAATCATTTTTGGGGTCGGACAATCCCTTTAACACAAGTTTCTAATTCAGTTCTGGACCCTCCAAATAAAGATAAAATCACCTACAAATCCTACAAAGTCCATACTGATGTGAGTAACAGCTTGGAATGGGATTGGAAGCTCCAGAAATGAAGTGGTATTGGATGGGGCACGTGTCATCCCCATGGCGGTTCCCTCTAGTTGGCGGTTCCCTCTAGGTGAAGGTTCCCTCTAGTTGGCGGTTCCCTCTAGTTGGCGGTTCCCTCTAGTTGGTGGTTCCCTCTAGTTGGCGGTTCCCTCTAGGTGAAGGTTCCCTCTAGTTGGTGGTTCCCTCTAGTTGGCGGTTCCCTCTAGTTGACGGTTCCCTCTAGTTGGCGGTTCCCTCTAGTTGGTGGTTCCCTCTAGTTTGCGGTTCCCTCTAGTTGATGGTTCCCTCTAGTTGGCGGTTCCCTCTAGTTGGCGGTTCCCTCTAGTTGACGGTTCCCTCTAGTTGGTGGTTCCCTCTAGTTGGCGGTTCCCTCTAGTTGGCGGTTCGGCGGTTCCCTCTAGTTGACAGTTCCCTCTAGTTGGTGATTCCCTCTAGTTGGCGGTTCCCTCTAGGTGAAGGTTCCCTCTAGTTGGCGGTTCCCTCTAGTTGGTGGTTCCCTCTAGTTGACGGTTCCCTCTAGTTGGTGGTTCCCTCTAGTTGGTGGTTCCCTCTAGTTGGCGGTTCCCTCTAGGTGAAGGTTCCCTCTAGTTGGCGGCCACCCGGTTCCTTCTAGTTGGTGGTTCCCTCTAGTTGGTGGTTCCCTCTACTTGGCGGTTTCCTCTAGTTGGCGGTTCCCTCTAGTTGGCGGTTCCCTCTAGTTGGTGGTTCCCTCTAGTTGGCGGTTCACTCTAGTTGGTGGTTCCCTCTAGTTGGCGGTTCCCTCTAGTTGGCGGTTCCCTCTGGTTGGTGGTTCCCTCTAGTTGGCGGTTCCCTCTGGTTGGTGGTTCCCTCTAGTTGGCGGTTCCCTCTAGTTGGTGGTTCCCTCTAGTTGGCGGTTCCCTCTAGTTGGCGGTTCCCTCTAGTTGGTGGTTCCCTCTAGTTGGTGGTTCCCTCTAGTTGGCGGTTCCCTCTAGTTGGCGGTTCCCTCTGGTTGACGGTTCCCTCTAGTTGGCGGTTCCCTCTAGTTGGCGGTTCCCTCTAGTTGGCAGTTCGGAGGTTCCCTCTAGTTGACGGTTCCCTCTAGTTGGCGGTTTGGCGGTTCCCTCTAGTTGACGGTTCCCTCTAGTTGGTGGTTCCCTCTAGTTGGCGGTTCCTTCTAGTTGGCAGTTCCCTCTAGTTGGCGGTTCCCTCTAGTTGGCGGTTCCCTCTAGGTGAAGGTTCCCTCTAGTTGGCGGTTCCCTCTAGTTGGCGGTTCCCTCTAGTTGGTGGTTCCCTCTAGTTGGCGGTTCCCTCTAGGTGAAGGTTCCCTCTAGTTGGTGGTTCCCTCTAGTTGGCGGTTCCCTCTAGTTGACGGTTCCCTCTAGTTGGCGGTTCCCTCTAGTTGGTGGTTCCCTCTAGTTTGCGGTTCCCTCTAGTTGATGGTTCCCTCTAGTTGGCGGTTCCCTCTAGTTGGCGGTTCCCTCTAGTTGACGGTTCCCTCTAGTTGGTGGTTCCCTCTAGTTGACGGTTCCCTCTAGTTGGCGGTTCCCTCTAGTTGGCGGTTCGGCGGTTCCCTCTAGTTGACAGTTCCCTCTAGTTGGCGGTTCCCTCTAGTTGGCGGTTCCCTCTAGTTGACGGTTCCCTCTAGTTGGCGGTTCCCTCTAGTTGGCGGTTCGGCGGTTCCCTTTAGATGACGGTTCCCTCTAGTTGGTGATTCCCTCTAGTTGGCGGTTCCCTCTAGGTGAAGGTTCCCTCTAGTTGGCGGTTCCCTCTAGTTGGCGGTTCCCTCTAGTTGACGGTTCCCTCTAGTTGGTGGTTCTCTCTAGTTGGTGGTTCCCTCTAGTTGGCGGTTCCCTCTAGGTGAAGGTTCCCTCTAGTTGGCGGCCACCCGGTTCCTTCTAGTTGGTGGTTCCCTCTAGTTGGCGGTTCCCTCTACTTGGCGGTTTCCTCTAGTTGGCGGTTCCCTCTAGTTGGCGGTTCCCTCTAGTTGGCGGTTCACTCTAGTTGGTGGTTCCCTCTAGTTGGCGGTTCCCTCTAGTTGGCGGTTCCCTCTGGTTGGTGGTTCCCTCTAGTTGGCGGTTCCCTCTGGTTGGCGGTTCCCTCTAGTTGGCGGTTCCCTCTAGTTGGTGGTTCCCTCTAGTTGGCGGTTCCCTCTAGTTGGCGGTTCCCCGGTTCCTTCTAGTTGGCGGTTCCCTCTAGTTGGCAGTTCCCTCTAGTTGGTGGTTCCCTCTAGTTGGCGGTTCCCTCTAGTTGGTGGTTCCCTCTAGTTGGCGGTTCCCCGGTTCCTTCTAGTTGGCGGTTCCCTCTAGTTGGTGGTTCCCTCTAGTTGGTGGTTCCCTCTAGTTGGCGGTTCCCTCTAGTTGGTGGTTCCCTCTAGTTGGCGGTTCCCTCTAGTTGGTGGTTCCCTCTAGTTGGTGGTTCCCTCTAGTTGGCGGTTCACTCTAGTTGGTGGTTCCCTCTAGTTGGCAGTTCCCTCTAGTTGGCGGTTCCCTCTGGTTGGTGGTTCCCTCTAGTTGGCGGTTCCCTCTGGTTGGCGGTTCCCTCTAGTTGGCGGTTCCCTCTAGTTGGTGGTTCACTCTAGTTAGCGGTTCCCTCTAGTTGGCGGTTCCCCGGTTCCTTCTAGTTGGCGGTTCCCTCTAGTTGGCGGTTCCCTCTAGTTGGTGGTTCCCTCTAGTTGGTGGTTCCCTCTAGTTGGCGGTTCCCCGGTTCCTTCTAGTTGGTGGTTCCCTCTAGTTGGCAGTTCCCTCTAGTTGGTGGTTCCCTCTAGTTGGCAGTTCCCTCTAGTTGGCGGTTCCCTCTGGTTGGTGGTTCCCTCTAGTTGGCGGTTCCCTCTAGTTGGCGGTTCCCTCTAGTTGGTGGTTCCCTCTAGTTGGCGGTTCCCTCTAGTTGGTGGTTCCCTCTAGTTGGTGGTTCCCTCTAGTTGGTGGTTCCCTCTGGTTGGTGGTTCCCTCTAGTTGGCGGTTCCCTCTGGTTGGCGGTTCCCTCTAGTTGGCGGTTCCCTCTAGTTGGTGGTTCACTCTAGTTAGCGGTTCCCTGTAGTTGGCAGTTCCCCGGTTCCTTCTAGTTGGCGGTTCCCTCTAGTTGGCGGTTCCCTCTGGTTGGTGGTTCCCTCTAGTTGGCGGTTCCTTCTGGTTGGCGGTTCCCTCTAGTTGGCGGTTCCCTCTAGTTGGTGGTTCACTCTAGTTAGCGGTTCCCTGTAGTTGGCGGTTCCCCGGTTCCTTCTAGTTGGCGGTTCCCTCTGGTTGGCGGTTCCCTCTAGTTGGTGGTTCCCTCTAGTTGGCGGTTCCCTCTAGTTGGCGGTTCCCCGGTTCCTTCTAGTTGGCGGTTCCCTCTAGATGATGGTTCCCTCTAGTTGGCGGTTCCCTCTAGTTGGTGGTTCCCTCTAGTTTGCGGTTCCCTCTAGTTGATGGTTCCCTCTAGTTGGCGGTTCCCTCTAGTTGGCGGTTCCCTCTAGTTGACGGTTCCCTCTAGTTGGTGGTTCCCTCTAGTTGGCGGTTCCCTCTAGTTGGCGGTTCGGCGGTTCCCTCTAGTTGACGGTTCCCTCTAGTTGTTGATTCCCTCTAGTTGGCGGTTCCCTCTAGGTGAAGGTTCCCTCTAGTTGGCGGTTCCCTCTAGTTGGCGGTTCCCTCTAGTTGACGGTTCCCTCTAGTTGGTGGTTCCCTCTAGTTGGTGGTTCCCTCTAGTTGGCGGTTCCCTCTAGGTGAAGATTCCCTCTAGTTGGCGGCCACCCGGTTCCTTCTAGTTGGTGGTTCCCTCTAGTTGGCGGTTCCCTCTACTTGGCGGTTTCCTCTAGTTGGCGGTTCCCTCTAGTTGGCGGTTCCCTCTAGTTTGCGGTTCACTCTAGTTGGTGGTTCCCTCTAGTTGGCGGTTCCCTCTAGTTGGTGGTTCCCTCTGGTTGGTGGTTCCCTCTAGTTGGCGGTTCCCTCTGGTTGGCGGTTCCCTCTAGTTGGTGGTTCCCTCTAGTTGGCGGTTCCCCGGTTACTTCTAGTTGGCGGTTCCCTCTAGTTGGCGGTTCCCTCTAGTTGGTGGTTCCCTCTAGTTGGCGGTTCACTCTAGTTGGTGGTTCCCTCTAGTTGGCGGTTCCCTCTGGTTGGTGGTTTCCTCTAGTTGGCGGTTCCCTCTGGTTGGCGGTTCCCTCTAGTTGGCGGTTCCCTCTAGTTGGTGGTTCACTCTAGTTAGCGGTTCCCTCTAGTTGGCGGTTCCCCGGTTCCTTCTAGTTGGCGGTTCCCTCTAGTTGGCGGTTCCCTCTAGTTGGTGGTTCCCTCTAGTTGGCGGTTCCCTCTAGTTGGCGGTTCACTCTACTTGGTGATTCCCTCTAGTTGGCAGTTCCCTCTAGTTGGTGGTTCCCTCTAGTTGGCAGTTCCCTCTAGTTGGCGGTTCCTTCTGGTTGGTGGTTCCCTCTAGTTGGCGGTTCCCTCTAGTTGGCGGTTCCCTCTAGTTGGTGGTTCCCTCTAGTTGGTGGTTCCCTCTAGTTGGTGGTTCCCTCTGGTTGGTGGTTCCCTCTAGTTGGCGGTTCCCTCTGGTTGGCGGTTCCCTCTAGTTGGCGGTTCCCTCTAGTTGGTGGTTCACTCTAGTTAGCGGTTCCCTGTAGTTGGCGGTTCCCCGGTTCCTTCTAGTTGGCGGTTCCCTCTAGTTGGCGGTTCCCTCTGGTTGGTGGTTACCTCTAGTTGGCGGTTCCCTCTAGTTGGCGGTTCCCTCTGGTTGGTGGTTACCTCTAGTTGGCGGTTCCCTCTGGTTGGCGGTTCCCTCTAGTTGGCGGTTCCCTCTAGTTGGTGGTTCACTCTAGTTAGCGGTTCCCTGTAGTTGGCGGTTCCCCGGTTCCTTCTAGTTGGCGGTTCCCTCTAGTTGGCGGTTCCCTCTAGTTGGTGGTTCCCTCTAGTTGACGGTTCCCTCTAGTTGGCGGTTCTCTCTAGTTGGCGGTTCCCCGGTTCCCTCTAGTTGATGGTTCCCTCTAGTTGGTGGTTCCCTCTAGTTGATGGTTCCCTCTAGTTGGCGGTTCCCTCTAGTTGGCGGCTCCCTCTAGTTGACGGTTCCCTCTAGTTGGCGGTTCCCTCTAGTTGGCGGTTCCCTCTAGTTGGCGGTTCCCTCTAGGTGAAGGTTCCCTCTAGTTGGCAGTTCCTTCTAGTTGGCGGTTCCCTCTAGTTGGCGGTTCCCTCTAGTTGGCGGTTCCCTCTAGTTGGCGGTTCCCTCTAGTTGGCAGTTCCCTCTAGTTGGCGGTTCCCTCTAGTTGGCGGTTCCCCGGTTCTCTCTAGTTGGTGGTTCCCTCTAGTTGATGGTTCCCTCTAGTTGACGGTTCTCTCTAGTTGGCGGCTCCCTCTAGTTGACGGTTCCCTCTAGTTGGCGGTTCCCTCTAGGTGAAGGTTCCCTCTAGTTGGCAGTTCCTTCTAGTTGGCGGTTCCCTCTAGTTGGCGGTTCCCTCTAGTTGGCGGTTCCCCGGTTCCCTCTAGTTGGTGGTTCCCTCTAGTTGATGGTTCCCTCTAGTTGGTGGTTCCCTCTAGTTGATGGTTCCCTCTAGTTGGCGGTTCCCTCTAGTTGGCGGTTCCCTCTAGTTGGCGGTTCCCTCTAGTTGGCGGTTCCCCGGTTCCCTCTAGTTGATGGTTCCCTCTAGTTGGCGGTTCCCTCTAGGTGAAGGTTCCCTCTAGTTGGCGGTTCCTTCTAGTTGGTGGTTCCCTCTAGTTGGCGGTTCCCTCTAGTTGGCGGTTCCCCGGTTCCCTCTAGTTGATGGTTCCCTCTAGTTGGCGGTTCCCTCTAGGTGAAGGTTCCCTCTAGTTGGCGGTTCCTTCTAGTTGGTGGTTCCCTCTAGTTGGCGGTTCCCTCTAGTTAGCGGTTCCCCGGTTCCCTCTAGTTGATGGTTCCCTCTAGTTGGCAGTTCCCTCTAGTTGGCAGTTCCCTCTAGGTGAAGGTTCCCTCTAGTTGGCGGTTCCTTCTAGTTGGTGGTTCCCTCTAGTTGGCGGTTCCCTCTAGTTAGCGGTTCCCCGGTTCCCTCTAGTTGATGGGTCCCTCTAGTTGGCAGTTCCTTCTAGTTGGTGGTTCCCTCTAGTTGGCGGTTCCCTCTAGTTGGCGGTTCCCCGGTTCCCTCTAGTTGATGGTTCCCTCTAGTTGGCGGTTCCCTCTAGGTGAAGGTTCCCTCTAGTTGGCGGTTCCTTCTAGTTGGTGGTTCCCTCTAGTTGGCGGTTCCCTCTAGTTGATGGTTCCCTCTAGTTGGCGGTTCCCTCTAGGTGAAGGTTCCCTCTAGTTGGCGGTTCCTTCTAGTTGGTGGTTCCCTCTAGTTGGCGGTTCCCTCTAGTTGATGGTTCCCTCTAGTTGGCGGTTCCCTCTAGTTGGCGGTTCCCCGGTTCCCTCTAGTTGATTGTTCCCTCTAGTTGGCAGTTCCTTCTAGTTGGTGGTTCCCTCTAGTTGGCGGTTCCCTCTAGTTGGCGGTTCCCCGGTTCCCTCTAGTTGATGGTTCCCTCTAGTTGGCGGTTCCCTCTAGGTGAAGGTTCCCTCTAGTTGGCGGTTCCTTCTAGTTGGTGGTTCCCTCTAGTTGGCGGTTCCCTCTAGTTGGCGGTTCCCTCTAGTTTATGGAGAGATGACTGACGTCTCGCTGAGGTTCTGCCATTTCTGGGTCTGAGGTTAAACATCATGAAGAGCTTTTAAGCCTGAATCCTGATATTTTGTATGGAGCGGCCATGTCATAGACAATCAGATGATGGAGTCAGGTTAGTATCTCCTTCCTTCCCCTCATCCTCTTCATCTTCCCTTCATCATCATCCTCCTCCTCATTGCCCAGTAGCAGTGGCTTCATTTACCTGAAGGAGTCAGACAGGGCCGCCCCAGCGAGTCTTGGGTGTGTATGGAGGCCAGGGCTCCGGTGTCATTGTATCCTGGGGAGACACAAATACTTTATCTTAGATTTTATACAGAATTTGATTGGACCGGAGCTCTGGAGTTTGCAGCCTCTTCCCTCTCTCCTGGATAATCTATTGCCTGTAAGTGCTCAGAATCTCTGCACTCACTGAATGGAAGAACATAAAGATGCCGAGGAGAGACTGTGTAATAGGGAGGGGGTGAGACTGAGTGAGAGAGGGGGTGAGACTGAGTGAGAGAGGGGGTGAGACTGAATGGGGGGGGGAGACTGAATGGGGGTGAGACTGAGTGAGAGAGGGGGTGAGACTGAGTGAGAGAGGGGGTGAGACTGAGTGAGAGAGGGGGTGAGACTGAATGGGGGGGGGGAGACTGAATGGGGGTGAGACTGTGTAATAGGGAGGGGGTGGGACTGAGTGAGAGAGGGGGTGAGACTGAATGGGGGGGGAGACTGAATGGGGGGGGGAGACTGAATGGGGGTGAGACTGTGTAATAGGGAGGGGGTGAGACTGAGTGAGAGAGGGGGGAGAGACTGTGTAATAGGGAGGGGGTGAGACTGTGTAATAGGGAGGGGGTGAGACTGAGTGAGAGAGGGGGGAGAGACTGTGTAATAGGGAGGGGGGAGAGACTGTGTAATAGGGAGGGGGTGAGACTGAATGGGGGGGGTGAGACTGAGTGAGAGAGGGGGGAGAGACTGCGTAATAGGGAGGGGGTGAGACTGAGTGAGAGGGGGGAGAGACTGTGTTATAGGGAGGGGGAGAGACTGTGTAATAGGGAGGGGGTGAGACTGAGTGAGAGAGGGGGGAGAGAATGTGTAATAGGGAGGGGGTGAGACTGTGTTATAGGGAGGGGGTGAGACTGAATGGGGGGGGTGAGACTGAGTGAGAGAGGGGGGAGAGACTGTGTAATAGGGAGGGGGTGAGACTGAGTTATAGGGAGGGGGTGGAACTGAGTGAGAGAGGGGGGAGAGACTGTGTAATAGGGAGGGGGTGAGACTGAATGGGGGAGAGACTGTGTAATAGGGAGTGGGTGGGACTGAGTGAGAGATGGGGTGAGACTGTGTAATAGGGAGGGGGTGGGACTGTGTAATAGGGAGGGGGTGGGACTGAGTGAGAGAGGGGGTGAGACTGTGTAATAGGGAGGGGGTGAGACTGTGTTATAGGGAGGAGGTGAGACTGAGTAATAGGGAGGGGGTAAAACTGAGTGAGAGAGGGGGGAGAGACTGTGTTATAGGGAGGGGGAGAGACTGTGTTATAGGGAGGGGGAGAGACTGTGTTATAGGGAGGGGGGAGAGACTGTGTTATAGGGAGGGGGTGAGACTGTGTAATAGGGAGGGGGAGAGACTGAGTGAGAGAGGGGGGAGAGACTGTGTAATAGGGAGGGGGTGAGACTGTGTTCTAGGGAGGGGGTGGGACTGAGTGGGGGGGGGAGACTGTGTAATAGGGAGCGGGAGAGACTGTGTAATAGGGAGGGGGTGAGACTGAGTGAGAGACGAGGAGTGAAGTGTGAGGAAAGGGAAGGAGGTGTGAGGGGGTAGGGGAAGACTGTTTGGAGAAGTGTGGAAGGTGTGAGTGAGCCTGTGAGAAAGGGTGGAAGAGGGGCACAAATGTGAGAGTGGGTGGAGAAGAGGTGAAATTGTGAGTGAGGGTGGCTGATGGGGTGAGATTGTGGGGGAGGATGGTTTAGGACATGGACCTCTGCTCCTGAGTGTAGGAGAACATCCCAGCAGGTACAGCTGCCCCTTCTCTAGCTGAGCTCAGGCAATGCTGCCAATATGGGAGAGGCTGCAGCGCCCCCTCAGGACATGTATGGAGCACACTGATGATGTCACAGCTTTCAGAGTTCCCCCATGCCGATATCTATAAGTTGTCAGATGATAGGACCCTGCGCCTAGACTTGGGTTCCTGTGGTTGGTGACGGGGATCAGGGATCTGCTCTGGTCATGTGATCTCTGCTGATCATCAATGGGGTCTGTTCTTTTTAGCACATCTGCAGATCGGCTCCAGCCATCAATCTCTCGGGGCGGTCAGACCAGAATATTCCGCCTTTCTTCTGTCTCTGCAGGATTAGCTTTATGTGCAGATCATCGGAATATGAGGAGAGTGAGAGGCGGCGCCGCCCTGTGTGCACTGTGTCAGAGCCGCTGACTAATCCCTATTGTAAACCTGTGACTGATGCGACCATCACCCACTGGAGCCACAAGACACCCAACAAGACAGGTGTGCGGAAGAGCAGCACAGAGGATGTCAGGAGAGCAGTGTGCTAATACTATAGAGGAGGTCACAGAGTTACATAGTAGAGGAGCAGGGTCACAGCAGTACAGAGGATGTCAGGAGAGCAGTGTGCTGATACTATAGAGGAGGTCACAGAGTTACATAGTGGAGGAGCAGGGTCACAGCAGCACAGAGGATGTCAGGAGAGCAGTGTGCTGATACTATAGAGGAGGTCACAGAGTTACATAGTGGAGGAGCAGGGTCACAGCAGCACAGAGGATGTCAGGAGAGCAGTGTGCTGATACTATAGAGGAGGTCACAGAGTTACATAGTGGAGGAGCAGGGTCACAGCAGTACAGAGGATGTCAGGAGAGCAGTGTGCTGATACTATAGAGGAGGTCACAGGGTTACATAGTGGAGGAGCAGGGTCACAGCAGCACAGAGGATGTCAGGAGAGCAGTGTGCTGATACTATAGAGGAGGTCACAGAGTTACATAGTGGAGGAGCAGGGTCACAGCAGCACAGAGGATGTCAGGAGAGCAGTGTGCTGATACTATAGAGGAGGTCACAGGGTTACATAGTGGAGGAGCAGGGTCACAGCAGCACAGAGGATGTCAGGAGAGCAGTGTGCTGATACTATAGAGGAGGTCACAGAGTTACATAGTGGAGGAGCAGGGTCACAGCAGCACAGAGGATGTCAGGAGAGCAGTGTGCTGATACTATAGAGGAGGTCACAGAGTTACATAGTAGAGGAGCAGGGTCACAGCAGTACAGAGGATGTCAGGAGAGCAGTGTGCTGATACTATAGAGGAGGTCACAGAGTTACATAGTGGAGGAGCAGGTCACAGCAGTACAGAGGATGTCAGGAGAGCAGTGTGCTGATACTATAGGGGAGGTCACAGAGTTACATAGTGGAGGAGCAGGGTCACAGCAGTACAGAGGATGTCAGGAGAGCAGTGTGCTGATACTATAGAGGAGGTCACAGAGTTACATAGTGGAGGAGCAGGGTCACAGCAGCACAGAGGATGTCAGGAGAGCAGTGTGCTGATACTATAGGAGGTCACAGAGTTACATAGTGGGAGGAGCAGGTCACAGCAGTACAGAGGATGTCAGGAGAGCAGTGTGCTGATCTTATAGAGGAGGTCACACGGTTACATAGTGGAGGAGCAGGTCCCAGCAGCACAGAGGATGTCAGGAGAGCAGTGTGCTGATACTATAGAGGAGGTCACAGAGTTACATAGTAGAGGAGCAGGGTCACAGCAGTACAGAGGATGTCAGGAGAGCAGTGTGCTGATACTATAGGGGAGGTCACAGGGTTACATAGTAGAGGAGCAGGGTCACAGCAGTACAGAGGATGTCAGGAGAGCAGTGTGCTGATACTATAGGGGAGGTCACAGGGTTACATAGTGGAGGAGCAGGTCACAGCAGCACAGAGGATGTCAGGAGAGCAGTGTGCTGATACTATAGAGGAGGTCACAGAGTTACATAGTGGAGGAGCAGGGTCACAGCAGCACAGAGGATGTCAGGAGAGCAGTGTGCTGATACTATAGAGGAGGTCACAGAGTTACATAGTAGAGGAGCAGGGTCACAGCAGTACAGAGGATGTCAGGAGAGCAGTGTGCTGATACTATAGAGGAGGTCACAGAGTTACATAGTGGAGGAGCAGGTCCCAGCAGTACAGAGGATGTCAGGAGAGCAGTGTGCTGATACTATAGAGGAGGTCACAGGGTTACATAGTGGAGGAGCAGGTCCCAGCAGTACAGAGGATGTCAGGAGAGCAGTGTGCTGATACTATAGAGGAGGTCACAGAGTTACATAGTAGAGGAGCAGGGTCACAGCAGTACAGAGGATGTCAGGAGAGCAGTGTGCTGATACTATAGGGGAGGTCACAGGGTTACATAGTGGAGGAGCAGGGTCCCAGCAGTACAGAGGATGTCAGGAGAGCAGTGTGCTGATACTATAGGGGAGGTCACAGGGTGAGAGTTACATAGTGGGAGGAGCAGGGATCCAGCAGCACAGAGGATGTCAGGAGAGCAGTGTGCTGATACTATAGAGGAGGTCACAGAGTTACATAGTGGAGGAGCAGGTCCCAGCAGTACAGAGGATGTCAGGAGAGCAGTGTGCTGATACTATAGAGGAGGTCACAGGGTTACATAGTGGAGGAGCAGGTCCCAGCAGTACAGAGGATGTCAGGAGAGCAGTGTGCTGATACTATAGAGGAGGAGCAGGTCACAGCAGCACAGAGGATGTCAGGAGAGCAGTGTGCTGATACTATAGGGGAGGTCACAGGGTTACATAGTGGAGGAGCAGGGTCACAGCAGTACAGAGGATGTCAGGAGAGCAGTGTGCTGATACTATAGGGGAGGTCACAGGGTGAGAGTTACATAGTGGGAGGAGCAGGGATCCAGCAGCACAGAGGATGTCAGGAGAGCAGTGTGCTGATACTATAGAGGAGGTCACAGAGTTACATAGTAGAGGAGCAGGGTCACAGCAGCACAGAGGATGTCAGGAGAGCAGTGTGCTGATACTATAGAGGAGGTCACAGAGTTACATAGTGGAGGAGCAGGGTCACAGCAGCACAGAGGATGTCAGGAGAGCAGTGTGCTGATACTATAGAGGAGGTCACAGAGTTACATAGTGGAGGAGCAGGGTCACAGCAGCACAGAGGATGTCAGGAGAGCAGTGTGCTGATACTATAGAGGAGGTCACAGGGTTACATAGTGGAGGAGCAGGTCCCAGCAGTACAGAGGATGTCAGGAGAGCAGTGTGCTGATACTATAGAGGAGGTCACAGGGTTACATAGAGGGAGGAGCAGGTCACAGCAGCACAGAGGATGTCAGGAGAGCAGTGTGCTGATACTATAGAGGAGGTCACAGGGTTACATAGTGGAGGAGCAGGGTCACAGCAGCACAGAGGATGTCAGGAGAGCAGTGTGCTGATATTATAGAGGAGGTCACAGGGTTACATAGTGGAGGAGCAGGGTCACAGCAGCACAGAGGATGTCAGGAGAGCAGTGTGCTGATACTATAGAGGAGGTCACAGAGTTACATAGTGGAGGAGCAGGGTCACAGCAGCACAGAGGATGTCAGGAGAGCAGTGTGCTGATACTATAGAGGAGGTCACAGAGTTACATAGTGGAGGAGCAGGGTCACAGCAGCACAGAGGATGTCAGGAGAGCAGTGTGCTGATACTATAGAGGAGGTCAAAGAGTTACATAGTGGGAGGAGCAGGGTCACAGCAGCACAGAGGATGTCAGGAGAGCAGTGTGCTGATACTATAGGGGAGGTCACAGAGTTACATAGTGGGAGGAGCAGGTCACAGCAGCACAGAGGATGTCAGGAGAGCAGTGTGCTGATACTATGGAGGAGGTCACAGAGTTACATAGTGGGAGGAGCAGGTCACAGCAGCACAGAGGATGTCAGGAGAGCAGTGTGCTGATACTATAGAGGAGGTCACAGGGTTACATAGTGGAGGAGCAGGGTCACAGCAGCACAGAGGATGTCAGGAGAGCAGTGTGCTGATACTATAGGGGAGGTCACAGGGTTACATAGTGGAGGAGCAGGTCCCAGCAGCACAGAGGATGTCAGGAGAGCAGTGTGCTGATACTATAGGGGAGGTCACAGAGTTACATAGTGGGAGGAGCAGGTCACAGCAGCACAGAGGATGTCAGGAGAGCAGTGTGCTGATACTATAGAGGAGGTCACAGAGTTACATAGTGGGAGGAGCAGGTCACAGCAGCACAGAGGATGTCAGGAGAGCAGTGTGCTGATATTATAGGGGAGGTCACAGGGTTACATAGTGGAGGAGCAGGGCCACAGCAGCACAGAGGATGTCAGGAGAGGAGTGTGCTGATCTTATAGAGGAGGTCACAGGGTGAGAGTTACATAGTGGAGGAGCAGGGTCCCAGCAGCACAGAGTATTTCAGGACTATCCATGAGTGTTGGATGCCACTATGACATTACCTATGATGTAGAAGGTCAGGCCTTGGCACGTCGTGTTGTTATTCGGACTGTCAGGTAAAAATATGACTTTCCAGGGAGTGACATTTAGGGCGATCGACAACGATTCCCGGAAGGCAGATCTGAAAGAAGACATGTTACATCACACATTATAGAGACAGACCCCGCCCCTACACATGACATCACAGCACCTATTAAGTGAGGTCATCCTCTGGAAATATAGAGTTGTGATAGGAACATCAGGAATAATGAGGGAGGACAACTCCAGGGCGTCCAATGTGACCGTCAGAGGCCTCCCGATAACTGGTGACACAAAGACAGAATCATAAACATGTTCATCATCATCATCATCACCATCATCATCACCATCATCACCATCACCATCATCATCATCACCATCATCACCATCATCACCATCACCATCACCATCATCACCATCATCACCATCACCATCACCATCATCACCATCATCACCATCACCATCACCATCATCACCATCATCACCATCACCATCACCATCATCACCATCACCATCATCATCATCACCATCATCACCATCATCACCATCACCATCACCATCATCATCATCACCATCATCACCATCATCACCATCATCACCATCACCATCATCACCATCATCACCATCACCATCATCACCATCACCATCATCACCATCATCACCATCACCATCACCATCATCACCATCACCATCATCACCACCATCACCATCATCATCATCACCATCATCATCATCACCATCACCATCATCACCATCACCATCACCATCATCACCATCACCATCATCACCATCATCACCATCACCATCACCATCATCACCATCACCATCATCACCATCACCATCACCATCATCACCATCACCATCATCATCATCATCATCACCATCACCATCATCACCATCACCATCACCATCACCATCATCACCATCACCATCATCACCATCACCATCACCATCATCACCATCACCATCATCACCATCACCATCACCATCATCACCATCACCATCATCACCATCACCATCATCACCATCACCATCACCATCATCACCATCACCATCATCACCATCACCATCACCATCATCACCATCACCATCATCACCATCACCATCACCATCATCATCACTCACTTCTGTGAGCTAGAACATCTGATACTGCTGTAATTGTTGGTAATTGCTATTATTATTATTATTATTATTATTATTATTATTATTATACATTATTATTATTATTATTATTATTATTAATATTATTTTATCACCACCATCATTTGCAATAAATAATAATAATAATAATAATAATAATAATAATAATAATAATAATAATGTAATATAATAATAATAATAATAATAATAATAATGTAATAATAATAATAATAAAAATAATGTAATAATAATAATAATGTAATATAATAATAATAATAATAATAATGTAATATAATAATAATAATAATAATAATAATAATAATAATAATAATAATGTAATAATAATAATAATAATAATAATAATAATAATAATGTAATATAATAATAATAATAATAATAATAATAATAATAATAATAATAATAATAATAATGAAGAAGAAGAAGTTTGTGCACACAAGGCTTTCCAGAAATCCTGACAAGCACTAACATCTTCTCGCACGAAAGGTCCAAAATTCCTCTTCAATGTTGGGCAAATGTTATTTGGAGCTAAAGGCAGGTGGAGGAGGCTGCAGCTACATGTGGATGTTATTAAGCTTAGGGGTTCACTTACTTCTTCTCTCCATGTGCCCCATAATAGACATGATATAACTGTCTGCTGTTACATTGTGTTTGTCTCTTATTGTCACTTACAATTATATTATATCGCATTACACAGCATTCTCCAAAGAAATTCAGAGAAATCCAAAGGGTTCACTTACTTTTTCTTGAAACTGTATACAATGGACAATAGTCAGAGCTTTTTGGGGCCCCTACACTATACCTGTGTAATCTCCGGTCAGGGGCAGGTTGGGGTCCGTCACCAGCACCTTCTGTTCTGCAGTCACAGGTCCATGCTTCCCGGTCAGGTCTCCGACTCGGCAGAGCTGTGGACTCCTCCTTGTGCACAAATCTCCAGTCTAGAGAGATGAAGCAGAGGAGGTAACAAGGTGCGGACAATGGTGGCCCTGATGGGACCCCCAGCAGATCTTCATGTGTCACATCCCTCTTACCCACAATAGTTACATATGGAAAGCTGGGTCATAGCTAGTATGTTCTCCATTACATGGCTTCCCTGGAAAATTTGGACTAACCCAAAAAGGAGCAAGTGAATACCTTAGTGGTATTGGTGGTAACCCCGACCCAACACAGCCTGCCCTTACCTGTACAAGATCTCCAGCAGCCTTGGAAGTCCTTATAAGAAACTGGGTGATAACAAACTAGTCAGCAGACGGCCCTTGTGCAAGGAACTAATGTGGCCCCAATGTATGAAAGTAGGTGGAGAATCCTCGGAGCAGCCGCTATAGGCTATACTATACATGTCCATTACACTGGAGTGGACCTCACATCTGCAGAGCGTCTCACCTGACTGGGGACATCGTATGGATTGTAGGGTTCTGCTCCCCGCTCCTGTGTACGGATCAGCCACTCAATAGTCTGCAAACAATATAGACAGTGATATGGGCCTCAATGCCCCTGATCATATGGATATAATGGCCTCAATGCCCCTGATCATATGGATATAATGGCCTCAATGCCCCTGCTCATATAGATATAATGGCCTCAGTGTCCCTGCTCATATAGATATAATGGCCTCAATGTCCCTACTCATATAGATATAACGGCCTCAATGTCCCTGCTCATATAGATATAATGGCCTCAATGTCCCTGCTCATATAGATATAATGGCCTCAATGTCCCTGCTCATATAGATATAATGGCCTCAGTGTCCCTGCTCATATAGATATAATGGCCTCAATGTCCCTGCTCATATAGATATAATGGCCTCAATGTCCCTGCTCATATAGATATAACGGCCTCAATGTCCCTGCTCATATAGATATAACGGCCTCAATGTCCCTACTCATATAGATATAACGGCCTCAATGTCCCTGCTCATATAGATATAACGGCCTCAATGTCCCTGCTCATATAGATATAATGGCCTCAATGTCCCTGCTCATATAGATATAATGGCCTCAATGTCCCTGCTCATATAGATATAATGGCCTCAGTGTCCCTGCTCATATAGATATATGGGCCTCAATGTCCCTGCTCATATAGATATAATGGCCTCAATGTCCCTGCTCATATAGATATAATGGCCTCAATGTCCCTGCTCATATAGATATATGGGCCTCAATGTCCCTGCTCATATAGATATAATGGCCTCAATGTCCCTGCTCATATAGATATAATGGCCTCAATGTCCCTGCTCATATAGATATAATGGCCTCAATGTCCCTGCTCATATAGATATAATGGCCATAATGTCCCTGATCATATAGATATATGGGCCTCAATGTCCCTGCTCATATAGATATATGGGCCTCAATGTCCCTGCTCATATAGATATAACGGCCTCAATGTCCCTGCTCATATAGATATAATGGCCTCAGTGTCCCTGCTCATATAGATATAATGGCCTCAATGTCCCTACTCATATAGATATATGGGCCTCAATGTCCATGATCATATAGATATAATGGCCTCAATGTCCCTGTTCATATAGATATATGGGCCTCAATGTCCCTGCTCATATAGATATATGGGCCTCAATGTCCCTGCTCATATAGATATAATGGCCTCAATGTCCCTGCTCATATAGATATATGGGCCTCAATGTTCATGATCATATAGATATAATGGCCTCAATGTCCCTGTTCATATAGATATATGGGCCTCAATGTCCCTGCTCATATAGATATATGGGCCTCAATGTCCCTACTCATATAGATATATGGGCCTCAATGTCCCTGATCATATAGATATATGGGCCTCAATGTCCCTGCTCATATAGATATATGGGCCTCAGTGTCCCTGATCATATAGATATATGGGCCTCAATGTCCCTGCTCATATAGATATAATGGCCTCAATGTCCATGATCATATAGATATATGGGCCTCAGTGTCCCTGCTCATATAGATATATGGGCCTCAGTGTCCCTGCTCATATAGATATAATGGCCTCAATGTCCCTACTCATATAGATATATGGGCCTCAATGTCCATGATCATATAGATATAATGGCCTCAATGTCCCTGTTCATATAGATATATGGGCCTCAATGTCCCTGCTCATATAGATATATGGGCCTCAATGTCCCTGCTCATATAGATATAATGGCCTCAATGTCCCTGCTCATATAGATATATGGGCCTCAATGTCCATGATCATATAGATATAATGGCCTCAATGTCCCTGTTCATATAGATATATGGGCCTCAATGTCCCTGCTCATATAGATATATGGGCCTCAATGTCCCTACTCATATAGATATATGGGCCTCAATGTCCCTGATCATATAGATATATGGGCCTCAATGTCCCTGCTCATATAGATATATGGGCCTCAGTGTCCCTGATCATATAGATATATGGGCCTCAATGTCCCTGCTCATATAGATATAATGGCCTCAATGTCCCTGCTCATATAGATATATGGGCCTCAGTGTCCCTGCTCATATAGATATATGGGCCTCAGTGTCCCTGCTCATATAGATATATGGGCCTCAGTGTCCCTGCTCATATAGGTATATGGGCCTCAATGTCCCTGATCATATAGATATATGGGCCTCAGTGTCCCTGCTCATATAGATATATGGGCCTCAGTGTCCCTGCTCATATAGATATATGGGCCTCAATGTCCCTGCTCATATAGATATATGGGCCTCAATGTCCCTGTTCATATAGATATAATGGCCTCAATGTCCCTGCTCATATAGATATAATGGCCTCAATGTCCCTGCTCATATAGATATATGGGCCTCAATGTCCCTGTTCATATAGATATAATGGCCTCAATGTCCCTGCTCATATAGATATAATGGCCTCAATGTCCCTGCTCATATAGATATATGGGCCTCAATGTCCCTGATCATTTAGATATATGGGCCTCAATGTCCCTGCTCATATAGATATATGGGCCTCAATGTCCCTGTTCATATAGATATAATGGCCTCAATGTCCCTGCTCATATAGATATAATGGCCTCAATGTCCCTGATCATATAGATATATGGGTCTCAATGTCCCTGCTCGTATAGATATATGGGCCTCAATGTCCCTGATCATATAGATATAATGGCCTCAATGTCCCTACTCATATAGATATATGGGCCTCAATGTCCATGATCATATAGATATAATGGCCTCAATGTCCCTGCTCATATAGATATATGGGCCTCAGTGTCCCTGATCATATACATATAACGGCCTCAATGTCCCTGCTCATATAGATATATGGGCCTCAATGTCCCTACTCATATAGATATATGGGCCTCAATGTCCCTGCTCATATAGATATAATGGCCTCAATGTCCCTGATCATATAGATATAATGGCCTCAATGTCCCTGATCATATAGATATAATGGCCTCAATGTCCCTGATCATATAGATATAATGGCCTCAATGTCCCTGCTCATATAGATATATGGGCCTCAATGTCCCTGATCATATAGATATATGGGCCTCAATGTCCCTGATCATATAGATATAATGGCCTCAATGTCCCTGATCATATAGATATAATGGCCTCAATGTCCCTGCTCATATAGATATAATGGCCTCAATGTCGCTGATCATATAGATATATGGGCCTCAATGTCCCTGATCATATAGATATAACGGCCTCAATGTCCCTGCTCATATAGATATAATGGCCTCAATGTCCCTGCTCATATAGATATATGGGCCTCAATGTCCCTGATCATATAGATATAATGGCCTCAATGTCCCTGCTCATATAGATATAATGGCCTCAATGTCGCTGATCATATAGATATATGGGCCTCAATGTCCCTGATCATATAGATATAACGGCCTCAATGTCCCTGTTCATATAGATATAATGGCCTCAATGTCCCTGCTCATATAGATATATGGGCCTCAATGTCCCTGATCATATAGATATAACGGCCTCAATGTCCCTGCTCATATAGATATAATGGCCATAATGTCCCTGATCATATAGATATATGGGCCTCAATGTCCCTGCTCATATAGATATAATGGCCTCAATGTCCCTGCTCATATAGATATATGGGCCTCAATGTCCCTGATCATATAGATATAACGGCCTCAATGTCCCTGCTCATATAGATATAATGGCCTCAATGTCCCTGATCATATAGATATATGGGCCTCAATGCCCCTGCTCATATAGATATAATGGCCTCAATGTCCCTGCTCATATAGATATATGGGCCTCAGTGTCCCTGATCATATAGATATATGGGCCTCAATGTCCCTGATCATATAGATATAATGGCCTCAATGTCCCTGCTCATATAGATATATGGGCCTCAATGTCCCTGTTCATATAGATATATGGGCCTCAATGTCCCTGATCATATAGATATAATGGCCTCAATGTCCCTGCTCATATAGATATAATGGCCTCAATGTCCCTGCTCATATAGATATAATGGCCTCAATGTCCCTGCTCATATAGATATAATGGCCTCAATGTCCCTGCTCATATAGATATAATGGCCTCAATGTCCCTGCTCATATAGATATAATGGCCTCAATGTCCCTGATCATATAGATATATGGGCCTCAATGTCCCTACTCATATAGATATAATGGCCTCAATGTCCCTGCTCATATAGATATAATGGCCTCAATGTCCCTACTCATATAGATATATGGGCCTCAATGTCCCTACTCATATAGATATATGGGCCTCAATGTCCATGATCATATAGATATAACGGCCTCAATGTCCCTGCTCATATAGATATATGGGCCTCAATGTCCCTACTCATATAGATATATGGACCTCAGTGTCCCTGATCATATAGATATAATGGCCTCAATGCCCCTGCTCATATAGATATATGGGCCTCAATGTCCCTGTTCATATAGATATAATGGCCTCAATGTCCCTGCTCATATAGATATAATGGCCTCAATGTCCCTGCTCATATAGATATAATGGCCTCAATGTCCCTGATCATATAGATATATGGGCCTCAATGTCCCTGATCATATAGATATATGGGTCTCAATGTCCCTGCTCATATAGATATAATGGCCATAATGTCCCTGCTCATATAGATATAATGGCCTCAGTGTCCCTGCTCATATAGATATATGGGCCTCAATGTCCCTGCTCATATAGATATATGGGCCTCAGTGTCCCTGCTCATATAGATATATGGGCCTCAATGTCCCTGCTCATATAGATATAATGGCCTCAATGTCCCTGCTCATATAGATATAATGGCCTCAGTGTCCCTGCTCATATAGATATATGGGCCTCAGTGTCCCTGCTCATATAGATATAATGGCCTCAATGTCCCTGCTCATATAGATATAATGGCCATAATGTCCCTGTTCATATAGATATAATGGCCTCAATGTCCCTGCTCATATAGATATAATGGCCTCAATGTCCCTGCTCATATAGATATAATGGCCTCAATGTCCCTGCTCATATAGATATAATGGCCTCAATGTCCCTGCTTATATAGATATAATGGCCTCAATGTCCCTGATCATATGGATATATGGGCCTCAATGTCCCTACTCATATAGATATAATGGCCTCAATGTCCCTGCTCATATAGATATATGGGCCTCAATGTCCCTGCTCATATAGATATAATGGCCTCAATGTCCCTGCTCATATAGATATAATGGTCTCAATGTCCCTGCTCATATAGATATAATGGCCTCAATGTCCCTGATCATATAGATATATGGGCCTCAATGTCCCTGCTCATATAGATATAATGGCCTCAATGTCCCTGCTCATATAGATATATGGGCCTCAGTGTCCCTGATCATATAGATATATGGGCCTCAATGTCCCTGATCATATAGATATAATGGCCTCAATGTCCCTGCTCATATAGATATATGGGCCTCAATGTCCCTGTTCATATAGATATAATGGCCTCAATGTCCCTGCTCATATAGATATAATGGCCTCAATGTCCCTGATCATATAGATATATGGGCCTCAATGTCCCTGCTCATATAGATATAATGGCCTCAATGTCCCTGCTTATATAGATATAATGGCCTCAATGTCCCTGCTCATATAGATATAATGGCCTCAATGTCCCTGCTCATATAGATATAATGGCCTCAATGTCCCTGATCATATAGATATATGGGCCTCAATGTCCCTACTCATATAGATATAATGGCCTCAATGTCCCTGCTCATATAGATATATGGGCCTCAATGTCCCTGCTCATATAGATATAATGGCCTCAATGTCCCTGCTCATATAGATATAATGGCCTCAATGTCCCTGCTCATATAGATATAATGGCCTCAATGTCCCTGATCATATAGATATATGGGCCTCAATGTCCCTGCTCATATAGATATAATGGCCTCAATGTCCCTGCTCATATAGATATAATGGCCTCAATGTCCCTGATCATATAGATATATGGGCCTCAATGTCCCTACTTATATAGATATATGGGCCTCAATGTCCATGATCATATAGATATATGGGCCTCAATGTCCCTACTTATATAGATATATGGGCCTCAATGTCCCTGATCATATAGATATAATGGCCTCAATGTCCCTGCTCATATATATATAATGGCCTCAATGTCCCTGATCATATAGATATATGGGCCTCAATGTCCCTGCTCATATAGATATATGGGCCTCAATGTCTCTACTCATATATATATAATGGCCTCAATGTCCCTGCTCATATAGATATAATGGCCTCAATGTCCCTGCTCATATAGATATATGGGCCTCAATGTCTCTACTCATATAGATATAATGGCCTCAGTGTCCCTCATCATATAGATATAATGGCCTCAATGTCTCTACTCATATAGATATAATGGCCTCAATGTCCCTGATCATATAGATATATGGGCCTCAATGTCCCTGCTCATATAGATATAATGGCCTCAGTGTCCCTGATCATATAGATATAATGGCCTCAATGTCCCTGCTCATATAGATATATGGGCCTCAATGTCTCTACTCATATAGATATAATGGCCTCAATGTCCCTGATCATATAGATATAATGGCCTCAATGTCCCTGATCATATAGATATAATGGCCTCAATGTCCCCAGTCTAACAATTATATGAGAATTCGTTATCTCTGGTCACACGATCATGTGGACCTTCATGTCTCAGGTCATACAGTAATATGGCTGCCTCTATGTCCCTGGTCATGTTCTTACACGGACCTCCATGTCCCTGGTCCCACCATACTTGTCATTCAGTGAGGGTTGCGTTACCTTCCCTGGGGTGGAGGAGGACGATCGTAGATCCACCAGGACAGTCGTATCACTAGATCCCCCGTCCGGATAAACAATCTGACTCTGTCACAGAACAATAAGAAGATTAGACAAGATGAAGGCGCTGAATGGAGACCCCCTGGAGGATGGAATGGATGCGGCCAGATTGGGGGGGGGGGGGGGGTACCTCCCAGTGACCCCCTATCTATAAGGTCAGACCTCATATCTTATAATGATGATTCCTGGCCTGGGAGGGGCAGGTGGGACCTGACTACAGTGACGGTGCAGATATGGAGATTGGGGGTGTCGGCAGATCCCAGCTCTTCTGCTTGTTATAAAATACCCCCACTACATAGGACTGTGGGGCGCTGTATATACTGGCAGTACACTAGTGCTATATATACGTCTGTTCTCCAGTGTGGTGCCACATGGTAGTTGTAGTCCGCCCACCACACATGGGGATTCAGGTGACTCACGCCATGTCCCGGCTTCAGTCCTGTATACAGGAGATAACTTGTGTTTTACGAGGGGGAAGAAGCTGAATCTTTCCCGGTGACTCTCTCTGCTGACGTGAGGAGTTCTGTCACTTTAGGCTTTTATAGACAGGACATTACCTTGATGTTCCTGATTGCTGGTGGGGTGACCAGGGCGCTGCGCCTGCGCGGGCTTGGTGTAGACTGTGCCCTATAGAGTTGTGTGACGCTGCCCCCTAGTGGTCTCCAGGTGTAGAGATATTTGTATGTACTTCATGGCCTCCAGCCGTGACCGCTGATGCCCCCCGACCCTTGTACCTAGAAGTGCCCTCTTCTTACCAAGGAGATTCTCCCATTGAGGTGTCCGGAAAACTCAGCTGTGGCTCGAACCCATTCTCCATCTAAGGGCAAGTCCTGCAGGAACCTGGTACATTGCATTCTGGGAAACAGCACAAAGGTCACAGACGGGACTGAAAACCGCTCCAAGTATAAAGGACATGAACGTTCTACCAACATGGAAATCCCAAAATGCAGAGCGGAAGGCAATAGTCCAGAATGTCAAATCAAGTACATGATAAGGCAGATGTCTGAGAAGTTGGCCAAGACGTAACTGGGACAGGAGACAATTGTCAAGACGTAATATAGGAAGAATATGCGAGTCTGTCTTCCCTGATGTAATTAGGACGCCAGTGCCTCAGTCATACACACCAATAGAGGGCGCTCCCTGAGGATGTGCAAGTCTGTCTCCATGATGTAATTAGGACGTCAGTGCCTCAGTCATGCACACCAATAGAGGGCGCTCCCTGAGGATGTGCAAGTCTGTCTCCATGATGTAATTAGGACGTCAGTGCCTCAGTCATGCACACCAATAGAGGGCGCTCCCTGAGGATGTGCAAGTCTGTCTCCATGATGTAATTAGGATGTCAGTGCCTCAGTCATACACACCAATAGAGGGCGCTCCCTGAGGATGTGCAAGTCTGTCTTCCCTGATGTAATTAGGACGTCAGTACCTCAGTCATACACACCAATAGAGGGCGCTCCCTGAGGATGTGCAAGTCTGTCTTCCCTGATGTAATTAGGACGTCAGTGCCTCAGTCATGCACACCAATAGAGGGCGCTCCCTGAGGATGTGCAAGTCTGTCTCCATGATGTAATTAGGACGTCAGTGCCTCAGTCATACACACCAATAGAGGGCACTCCCTGAGGATGTGCGAGTCTGTCTTCCCTGATGTAATTAGGATGTCAGTGCCTCAGTCATACACACCAATAGAAGGCGCTACCTGAGGATGTGCGAGTCTGTCTCCATGATGTAATTAGGACGTCAGTGCCTCAGTCATACACACCAATAGAGGGCACTCCCTGAGGATGTGCAAGTCTGTCTCCATGATGTAATTAGGACGTCAGTGCCTCAGTCATACACACCAATAGAGGGCGCTCTCTGAGGATGTGCGAGTCTGTCTTCCCTGATGTAATTAGGACGTCAGTGCCTCAGTCATACACACCAATAGAGGGCGCTCTCTGAGGATGTGCGAGTCTGTCTTCCCTGATGTAATTAGGACGCCAGTGCCTCAGTCATACACACCAATAGAGGGCGCTCCCTGAGGATGTGCAAGTCTGTCTCCATGATGTAATTAGGATGTCAGTGCCTCAGTCATACACAGCAATAGAGGGCGCTCCCTGAGGATGTGCGAATCTGTCTCCATGATGTAATTAGGACGTCAGTGCCTCAGTCATACACACCAATAGAGGGCGCTCCCTGAGGATGTGCAAGTCTGTCTCCATGATGTAATTAGGACGTCAGTGCCTCAGTCATACACACCAATAGAGGGCGCTACCTGAGGATGTGCGAGTCTGTCTTCCCTGATGTAATTAGGACGCCAGTGCCTCAGTCATACACAACAATAGAGGGCGCTCCCTGAGGATGTGCGAGTCTGTCTCCATGATGTAATTAGGACGTCAGTGCCTCTAGTATGCACACCAATAGAGGGCGCTCCCTGAGGATGTGCGAGTCTGTCTTCCCTGATGTAATTAGGACGCCAGTGCCTCAGTCATACACACCAATAGAGGGCGCTCCCTGAGGATGTGCAAGTCTGTCTTCCCTGATGTAATTAGGACGTCAGTGCCTCAGTCATACACACCAATAGAGGGCGCTCCCTGAGGATGTGCAAGTCTGTCTTCCCTGATGTAATTAGGACGTCAGTGCCTCAGTCATACACACCAATAGAGGGCGCTCCCTGAGGATGTGCAAGTCTGTCTTCCCTGATGTAATTAGGACGCCAGTGCCTCAGTCATACACACCAATAGAGGGCGCTACCTGAGGATGTGCGAGTCTGTCTTCCCTGATGTAATTAGGACGTCAGTGCCTCAGTCATGCACACCAATAGAGGGCGCTCCCTGAGGATGTGCAAGTCTGTCTCCATGATGTAATTAGGACGTCATTGCCTCAGTCATACACACCAATAGAGGGCGCTCCCTGAGGATGTGTAAGTCTGTCTCCATAATGTAATTAGGACGCCAGTGCCTCAGTCATACACACCAATAGAGGGCGCTACCGGAGGATGTGCGAGTCTGTCTTTCCTGATGTAATTAGGACGCCAGTGCCTCAGTCATACACACCAATAGAGGGCACTCCCTGAGGATGTGCAAGTCTGTCTCCATGATGTAATTAGGATGTCAGTGCCTCAGTCATACACACCAATAGAGGGCGCTCCCTGAGGATGTGCAAGTCTGTCTTCCCTGATGTAATTAGGACGCCAGTGCCTCAGTCATACACACCAATAGAGGGCGCTACCTGAGGATGTGCGAGTCTGTCTTCCCTGATGTAATTAGGACGCCAGTGCCTCAGTCATACACACCAATAGAGGGCGCTCCCTGAGGATGTGCAAGTCTGTCTCCATGATGTAATTAGGACGTCAGTGCCTCAGTCATACACAGCAATAGAGGGCGCTCCCTGAGGATGTGCAAGTCTGTCTTCCCTGATGTAATTAGGACGTCAGTGCCTCTAGTATGCACACCAATAGAGGGCGCTCCCTGAGGATGTGCAAGTCTGTCTTCCCTGAAGTAATTAGGACGTCAGTGCCTCAGTCATACACACCAATAGAGGGCGCTCACTGAGGATGTGCGAGTCTGTCTTCCATGATGTAATTAGGACGTCAGTGCCTCAGTCATACACACCAATAGAGGGCGCTCCCTGAGGATGTGCAAGTCTGTCTTCATGATGTAATTAGGACGTCAGTGCCTCAGTCATACACACCAATAGAGGGCGCTCCCTGAGGATGTGCAAGTCTGTCTCCATGATGTAATTAGGATGTCAATGCCTCAGTCATACACACCAATAGATGGCGCTCCCTGAGGATGTGCGAGTCTGTCTTCCCTGATATAATTAGGACGTCAGTGCCTCAGTCATACACACCAATAGAGGGCGCTACCTGAGGATGTGCAAGTCTGTCTTCCCTGAAGTAATTAGGATGTCAGTGCCTCAGTCATACACACCAATAGAGGGCGCTCCCTGAGGATGTGCAAGTCTGTCTTCATGATGTAATTAGGACGTCAGTGCCTCAGTCATACACACCAATAGAGGGCGCTCCCTGAGGATGTGCAAGTCTGTCTTCCCTGATGTAATTAGGACGCCAGTGCCTCAGTCATACACACCAATAGAGGGCGCTCACTGAGGATGTGCGAGTCTGTCTTCCATGATGTAATTAGGATGTCAGTGCCTCTAGTATGCACACCAATGGAGGGCGCTCCCTGAGGATGTGCGAGTCTGTCTCCATGATGTAATTAGGACGTCAGTGCCTCTAGTATGCACACCAATAGAGGGCGCTCCCTGAGGATGTGCAAGTCTGTCTTCCCTGATGTAATTAGGACGCCAGTGCCTCAGTCATACACACCAATAGAGGGCGCTACCTGAGGATGTGCAAGTCTGTCTTCCCTGATGTAATTAGGACGTCAGTGCCTCAGTCATACACACCAATAGAGGGCGCTCCCTGAGGATGTGCAAGTCTGTCTTCCCTGATGTAATTAGGATGTCAGTGCCTCAGTCATACACACCAATAGAGGGCGCTCCCTGAGGATGTGCAAGTCTGTCTTCCCTGATGTAATTAGGACGTCAGTGCCTCAGTCATACACACCAATAGATGGCGCTCCCTGAGGATGTGCAAGTCTGTCTTCCCTGATGTAATTAGGACGTCAGTGCCTCAGTCATACACACCAATAGAGGGCGCTCCCTGAGGATGTGCAAGTCTGTCTCCATGATGTAATTAGGATGTCAGTGCCTCAGTCATACACACCAATAGATGGCGCTCCCTGAGGATGTGCGAGTCTGTCTTCCCTGATATAATTAGGACGTCAGTGCCTCAGTCATACACACCAATAGAGGGCGCTACCTGAGGATGTGCAAGTCTGTCTTCCCTGAAGTAATTAGGATGTCAGTGCCTCAGTCATACACACCAATAGAGGGCGCTCCCTGAGGATGTGCAAGTCTGTCTTCATGATGTAATTAGGACGTCAGTGCCTCAGTCATACACACCAATAGAGGGCGCTCCCTGAGGATGTGCAAGTCTGTCTCCATGATGTAATTAGGACGCCAGTGCCTCTAGTATGCACACCAATGGAGGGCGCTCCCTGAGGATGTGCGAGTCTGTCTCCATGATGTAATTAGGACGTCAGTGCCTCTAGTATGCACACCAATAGAGGGCGCTCCCTGAGGATGTGCAAGTCTGTCTTCCCTGATGTAATTAGGACGCCAGTGCCTCAGTCATACACACCAATAGAGGGCGCTACCTGAGGATGTGCAAGTCTGTCTTCCCTGATGTAATTAGGACGTCAGTGCCTCAGTCATACACACCAATAGAGGGCGCTCCCTGAGGATGTGCAAGTCTGTCTTCCCTGATGTAATTAGGATGTCAGTGCCTCAGTCATACACACCAATAGAGGGCGCTCCCTGAGGATGTGCGAGTCTGTCTTCCCTGATGTAATTAGGACGCCAGTGCCTCTAGTATGCACACCAATGGAGGGCGCTCCCTGAGGATGTGCGAGTCTGTCTCCATGATGTAATTAGGACGTCAGTGCCTCTAGTATGCACACCAATAGAGGGCGCTCCCTGAGGATGTGCAAGTCTGTCTTCCCTGATGTAATTAGGACGCCAGTGCCTCAGTCATACACACCAATAGAGGGCGCTCCCTGAGGATGTGCAAGTCTGTCTCCATGATGTAATTAGGACGTCAGTGCCTCAGTCATACACACCAATAGAGGGCGCTCCCTGAGGATGTGCAAGTCTGTCTTCCCTGATGTAATTAGGACGCCAGTGCCTCAGTCATACACACCAATAGAGGGCGCTCCCTGAGGATGTGCAAGTCTGTCTCCATGATGTAATTAGGACGTCAGTGCCTCAGTCATACACACCAATAGAGGGCGCTCCCTGAGGATGTGCAAGTCTGTCTTCCCTGATGTAATTAGGATGTCAGTGCCTCAGTCATACACACCAATAGAAGGCGCTACCTGAGGATGTGCGAGTCTGTCTCCATGATGTAATTAGGATGTCAGTGCCTCAGTCATACACACCAATAGAGGGCGCTCCCTGAGGATGTGCGAGTCTGTCTTCCCTGATGTAATTAGGACGCCAGTGCCTCAGTCATACACACCAATAGAGGGCGCTCCCTGAGGATGTGCAAGTCTGTCTCCATGATGTAATTAGGATGTCAGTGCCTCAGTCATACACACCAATAGAGGGCGCTACCTGAGGATGTGCGAGTCTGTCTCCATGATGTAATTAGGATGTCAGTGCCTCAGTCATACACACCAATAGAGGGCGCTCACTGAGGATGTGCAAGTCTGTCTTCCCTGATGTAATTAGGACGTCAGTACCTCAGTCATACACACCAATAGAGGGCGCTCCCTGAGGATGTGCAAGTCTGTCTTCCCTGATGTAATTAGGACGCCAGTGCCTCAGTCATACACACCAATAGAGGGCGCTCACTGAGGATGTGCAAGTCTGTCTTCCCTGATGTAATTAGGACGTCAGTACCTCAGTCATGCACACCAATAGAGGGCGCTCCCTGAGGATGTGCAAGTCTGTCTCCATGATGTAATTAGGACGCCAGTGCCTCAGTCATACACACCAATAGAGGGCGCTCCCTGAGGATGTGCAAGTCTGTCTCCATGATGTAATTAGGATGTCAGTGCCTCAGTCATACACACCAATAGAGGGCGCTCACTGAGGATGTGCAAGTCTGTCTTCCCTGATGTAATTAGGACGTCAGTGCCTCAGTCATACACACCAATAGAGGGCGCTTCCTGAGGATGTGTAAGTCTGTCTCCATGATGTAATTAGGATGTCAGTGCCTCAGTCATGCACACCAATAGAGGGCGCTCACTGAGGATGTGCAAGTCTGTCTTCCGTGATGTAATTAGGACGTCAGTGCCTCAGTCATACACACCAATAGAGGGCGCTCACTGAGGATGTGCGAGTCTGTCTTCCATGATGTAATTAGGACGCCAGTGCCTCAGTCATACACACCAATAGAGGGCGCTCCCTGAGGATGTGCAAGTCTGTCTCCATGATGTAATTAGGATGTCAGTGCCTCAGTCATACACACCAATAGAGGGCGCTTCCTGAGGATGTGTAAGTCTGTCTCCATGATGTAATTAGGATGTCAGTGCCTCAGTCATGCACACCAATAGAGGGCACTCACTGAGGATGTGCAAGTCTGTCTTCCGTGATGTAATTAGGACGCCAGTGCCTCAGTCATACACACCAATAGAGGGCGCTCCCTGAGGATGTGCAAGTCTGTCTTCCCTGATGTAATTAGGACGCCAGTGCCTCAGTCATACACACCAATAGAGGGTGCTACCTGAGGATGTGCGAGTCTGTCTTCCCTGATGTAATTAGGACGCCAGTGCCTCAGTCATACACACCAATAGAGGGCGCTCCCTGAGGATGTGCAAGTCTGTCTCCATGATGTAATTAGGACGTCAGTGCCTCAGTCATACACAGCAATAGAGGGCGCTCACTGAGGATGTGCGAGTCTGTCTTCCATGATGTAATTAGGACGTCAGTGCCTCTAGTATGCACACCAATAGAGGGCGCTCCCTGAGGATGTGCGAGTCTGTCTCCATGATGTAATTAGGACGTCAGTGCCTCAGTCATACACACCAATAGAGGGCGCTCCCTGAGGATGTGCGAGTCTGTCTCCATGATGTAATTAGGACGTCAGTGCCTCTAGTATGCACACCAATAGAGGGCGCTCCCTGAGGATGTGCGAGTCTGTCTTCCCTGATGTAATTAGGACGCCAGTGCCTCTAGTATGCACACCAATAGAGGGCGCTCCCTGAGGATGTGCAAGTCTGTCTTCCCTGATGTAATTAGGACGTCAGTGCCTCAGTCATACACACCAATAGAGGGCGCTCCCTGAGGATGTGCAAGTCTGTCTTCCCTGATGTAATTAGGACGTCAGTGCCTCAGTCATACACACCAATAGAGGGCGCTCCCTGAGGATGTGCAAGTCTGTCTTCCCTGATGTAATTAGGACGTCAGTGCCTCTAGTATGCACACCAATAGAGGGCGCTCCCTGAGGATGTGCAAGTCTGTCTTCCCTGATGTAATTAGGACGTCAGTGCCTCAGTCATACACACCAATAGAGGGCGCTCCCTGAGGATGTGCAAGTCTGTCTTCCCTGATGTAATTAGGATGTCAGTGCCTCTAGTATGCACACCAATAGAGGGCGCTCCCTGAGGATGTGCGAGTCTGTCTTCCCTGATGTAATTAGGACGCCAGTGCCTCAGGTACAGTCTTCAGAGCCTGGTGTCTGGTATAATCCCAACATCATTGCAAACAACAGCCTCTGAGAAGGTCAGGCATGATGTTAGAGGAAGCGCCCTCTATAGGCTTGTATGACTGAGACTCTGTCTTCCTAATTACATCATGGAAGATAGACTTGCACATCCTCAGTGAGCGCCCTCTATAGGCTTGTATGACTGAGGCACTGACATCCTAATTACATCATGGAAGTCAGATTTGCATATTCTTCCCATGTTCCTTTGCACAGTGGAGCGCTCGTGGCTTAATAAGACTCCACACCCCTATATGGTGGTCTCTCCCTAAGGAGTGACCATATTCCCCCAAGACATAATAGGCACAGAAGACAAAAGTCACAAGTAACAGGGACAGAAGACCAAGAGAGTAACTTGAGGGAGAGCAGAGGATGCAGCACCACACCCAAAGGGTTAACAAATACAGAAAAAGTTCAGATAAGATCAGACGGAAACAGGTCGAGATAAAATAATCCGGCTAATAAATTACAAGACACAGAACAGGTTCAGGAACGTCAGCAAGAACCTGGGGCTCAGCAAACTGTCACGTGGGCGGAGGATCGTGGACCCACCATGATAGCAAACTGGTACACGGCAACAGGGACAGAAGACAAAGGTCAAAGGTAACGGGGACAGAAGACAAAGGTCAAAGGTAACAGGGACAGAAGACAAAACCACAGGTAACAGGGACAGAAGACAAAGGTCAAAGGTAACAGGGACAGAAGCCACAGGTAACAGGGACAGAAGACAAAGGTCAAAGGTAACAAGGACAGAAGACAAAACCAAACGTAACAGGGACAGAAGACAAAACCACAGGTAACAGGGACAGAAGACAAAACCACAGGTAACAGGGACATAAGACAGAACCAAAGGTAACAGGGACAGAAGACAAAGCCACAGGTAACAGGGACAGAAGCCACAGGTAACAGGGACAGAAGACAGAACCACAGGTAAAAGGGACAGAAGACAAAGGTCAAAGGTAACAAGGACAGAAGACAAAACCAAACGTAACAGGGACGGAAGACAAAACCACAGGTAACAGGGACAGAAGACAAAACCACAGGTAACAGGGACATAAGACAGAACCAAAGGTAACAGGGACAGAAGACAAAGCCACAGGTAACAGGGACAGAAGACAAAACCAAACGTAACAGGGACAGAAGACAAAACCACAGGTAACAGGGACATAAGACAGAACCACAGGTAACAGGGACAGAAGACAAAACCACAGGTAACAGGGACAGAAGACAAAGGTCAAAGGTAACAAGGACAGAAGACAAAACCAAACTTAACAGGGACAGAAGACAAAGCCACAGGTAACAAGGACAGAAGACAGAACCAAATATAACAAGGACAGAAGACAAAACCACAGGTAACAGGGACAGAAGACAAATCCACAGGTAACAAGGAGAGAAGACAAAGCCACAGGTAACAGGGACAGAAGACAAAACCACAGGTAACAGGGACAGAAGACAAAACCACAGGTAACAGGGACAGAAGACAAAGCCACAGGTAACAGGGACAGAAGACAAAACCACAGGTAACAGGGACAGAAGACAAAACCACAGGTAACAGGGACAGAAGACAAAGCCACAGGTAACAGGGACAGAAGACAGAACCAAATGTAACAGGGACAGAAGACAGAACCAAATGTAACAGGGACAGAAGACAAAACCAAATGTAACAGGGACAGAAGACAAAGCCACAGGTAACAGGGACAGAAGACAAAACCAAATGTAACAGGGACAGAAGACAAAACCAAATGTAACAGGGACAGAAGACAAAGCCACAGGTAACAGGGACAGAAGACAGAACCACAGGTAACAGGGACAGAAGACAAAGCCACAGGTAACAGGGACAGAAGACAAAACCACAGGTAACAGGGACAGAAGACAAAGCCACAGGTAACAGGGACAGAAGACAAAACCACAGGTAACAGGGACAGAAGACAAAACCAAATGTAACAGGGACAGAAGACAAAGCCCCAGGTAACAGGGACAGAAGACAAAACCACAGGTAACAGGGACAGAAGACAAAGCCACAGGTAACAGGGACAGAAGACAAAACCACAGGTAACAGGGACAGAAGACAAAACCAAATGTAACAGGGACAGAAGACAAAGCCCCAGGTAACAGGGACAGAAGACAAAGCCACAGGTAACAGGGACAGAAGACAAAGCCACAGGTAACAGGGACAGAAGACAAAGCCACAGGTAACAGGGACAGAAGACAAAGGTCAAAGGTAACAGGAACAGAAGACAAAGGTCAAAGGTAACAGGAACAGAAGACAAAGGTCAAAGGTAACAGGGACAGAAGACATAACAAAAGGTAACAGGGACAGAAGACAAAGGTCACAGGTAACAGGGACAGAAGACAAAGGTCACAGGTAACAGGGACAGAAGACAAAGGTCACAGGTAACAGGGACAGAAAAAAAACCCCACAGGTAACAGGGACAGAAGACAAAGCCACAGGTAACAGGGACAGAAGACAAAACAAAAGGTAACAGGGACAGAAGACAAAGGTAAAAGGTAACAGGGACAGAAGACAAAGGTAAAAGGTAACAGGGACAGAAGACAGAACAAAAGGTAACAGGGACAGAAGACAAAACCACAAGTAACAGGGACAGAAGGCAAAGGTCACAGGTAACAGGGACAGAAGACAGAACAAAAGGTAACAGGGACAGAAGACAAAGCCACAGGTAACAGGGACAGAAGACAGAACCAAATGTAACAGGGACAGAAGACAGAACCAAATGTAACAGGGACAGAAGACAAAACCAAATGTAACAGGGACAGAAGACAAAGCCACAGGTAACAGGGACAGAAGACAAAACCAAATGTAACAGGGACAGAAGACAAAACCAAATGTAACAGGGACAGAAGACAAAGCCACAGGTAACAGGGACAGAAGACAGAACCACAGGTAACAGGGACAGAAGACAAAGCCACAGGTAACAGGGACAGAAGACAAAACCACAGGTAACAGGGACAGAAGACAAAGCCACAGGTAACAGGGACAGAAGACAAAACCAAATGTAACAGGGACAGAAGACAAAACCAAATGTAACAGGGACAGAAGACAAAGCCACAGGTAACAGGGACAGAAGACAGAACCACAGGTAACAGGGACAGAAGACAAAGCCACAGGTAACAGGGACAGAAGACAAAACCACAGGTAACAGGGACAGAAGACAAAGCCACAGGTAACAGGGACAGAAGACAAAACCACAGGTAACAGGGACAGAAGACAAAACCAAATGTAACAGGGACAGAAGACAAAGCCCCAGGTAACAGGGACAGAAGACAAAACCACAGGTAACAGGGACAGAAGACAAAGCCACAGGTAACAGGGACAGAAGACAAAACCACAGGTAACAGGGACAGAAGACAAAACCAAATGTAACAGGGACAGAAGACAAAGCCCCAGGTAACAGGGACAGAAGACAAAGCCACAGGTAACAGGGACAGAAGACAAAGCCACAGGTAACAGGGACAGAAGACAAAGCCACAGGTAACAGGGACAGAAGACAAAGGTCAAAGGTAACAGGAACAGAAGACAAAGGTCAAAGGTAACAGGAACAGAAGACAAAGGTCAAAGGTAACAGGGACAGAAGACATAACAAAAGGTAACAGGGACAGAAGACAAAGGTCACAGGTAACAGGGACAGAAGACAAAGGTCACAGGTAACAGGGACAGAAGACAAAGGTCACAGGTAACAGGGACAGAAAAAAACCCCCACAGGTAACAGGGACAGAAGACAAAGCCACAGGTAACAGGGACAGAAGACAAAACAAAAGGTAACAGGGACAGAAGACAAAGGTAAAAGGTAACAGGGACAGAAGACAAAGGTAAAAGGTAACAGGGACAGAAGACAGAACAAAAGGTAACAGGGACAGAAGACAAAACCACAAGTAACAGGGACAGAAGGCAAAGGTCACAGGTAACAGGGACAGAAGACAGAACAAAAGGTAACAGGGACAGAAGACAAAGCCACAAGTAACAGGGACAGAAGACAAAACAAAAGGTAACAGGGACAGAAGACAAAGCCACAGGTAACAGGGACAGAAGACAAAGCCACAAGTAACAGGGACAGAAGACAAAACAAAAGGTAACAGAGACAGAAGGCAAAGGTCACAGGTAACAGGGACAGAAGACAAAGGTAACAGGGACAGAAGACAAAGTCACAGGGACAGAAGACACATGCTATGGGTAACCGTGAGAGGTATTTCAGTACCCCCTCCCTCTTCAACCCTCCTTTTTAAGTCCAAAATAAAATGGCCTGATCTAAGATGTCCTTAAGAATTAAATTGCACCAAAAACTTCCACTGTTGAGACAGGAACAGGTTTACACTCAGGATTCACAAGGTTTAGGTCAGCTTTATACCACAAATTAACAAATACAGAACAAGTTCAGATACAGATCAGACAAGACGGAAACAGGTCAAGATAAAATAATCCGGCTAATAAATTACAAGACACAGAACAGGTTCATGAAAGGTTCAGGAATGTCTGCGAGACCCTTGGGCTGAGCAAACTGTCACGGGGGCGGAGGATCGTGGACCCACCATGATAGAAAACTGGTACAGGGTAACAGGGACAGAAAATAAAACCAAAGCCAACAGGGACAGAAGAAAAAAACAAACATAACAGGGATAGAAGACAGAACCAAACGTAACAGGGACAGAAGACAAAACCAAACGTAACAGGGACAGAAGACAAAACCAAACGTAACAGGGACAGAAGACAAAGCCAAATGTAACAGGAACAGAAGACAAAGCCACAGGTAACAGGGACAGAAGACAAAGCCACAAGTAACAGGGACAGAAGACAAAGCCACAGGTAACAGGGACAGAAGACAAAGCCACAAGTAACAGGGACAGAAGACAAAGCCACAGGTAACAGGGACAGAAGACAAAGCCACAAGTAACAGGGACAGAAGACAAAGCCACAGGTAACAGGGACAGAAGACAAAGCCACAGGTAACAGGGACAGAAGACAAAACCACAGGTAACAGGGACAGAAGACAAAGCCACAGGTAACAGGGACAGAAGACAAAGCCACAGGTAACAGGGACAGAAGACAGAACCACAGGTAACAGGGACAGAAGACAAAGCCACAGGTAACAGGTACAGAAGACAAAACCACAGGTAACAGGGACAGAAGACAAAGCCACAGGTAACAGGGACAGAAGACAGAACCAAATGTAACAGGGACAGAAGACAGAACCACAGGTAACAGGGACAGAAGACAAAACCAAATGTAACAGGGACAGAAGACAAAACCAAATGTAACAGGGACAGAAGACAAAGCCACAGGTAACAGGGACAGAAGACAGAACCACAGGTAACAGGGACAGAAGACAAAGCCACAGGTAACAGGGACAGAAGACAAAACTAAACGTAACAGGGACAGAAGACAAAGCCACAGGTAACAGGGACAGAAGACAAAACAAAAGGTAACAGGGACAGAAGACAGAACGAAACGTAACAGGGACAGAAGACAAAACCACAGGTAACAGGGACAGAAGACAAAGCCACAGGTAACAGGGACAGAAGACAGAACCAAATGTAACAGGGACAGAATACAGAACCACAGGTAACAGGGACAGAAGACAAAACCAAATGTAACAGGGACAGAAGACAAAACCAAATGTAACAGGGACATAAGACAGAACCAAAGGTAACAGGGACAGAAGACAAAGCCACAGGTAACAGGGACAGAAGACAAAGCCACAGGTATCAGGGACAGAAGAGAAAACCACAGGTAACAGGGACAGAAGACAAAGCCACAGGTAACAGGGACAGAAGACAAAGCCACAGGTAACAGGGACAGAAGACAGAACGAAACGTAACAGGGACAGAAGACAAAGCCACAGGTAACAGGGACAGAAGACAAAACCAAACGTAACAGGGACAGAAGAGAAAACCACAGGTAACAGGGACAGAAGACAAAGCCACAGGTAACAGGGACAGAAGACAGAACGAAACGTAACAGGGACAGAAGACAAAACCAAATGTAACAGGGACAGAAGACAAAACGAAACGTAACAGGGACAGAAGACAAAACCAAATGTAACAGGGTCAGAAGACAAAGCCAAAGATAATAGGGACAGAAGACAGAACCACAGGTAACAGGGACAGAAGACAAAGCCACAGGTAACAGGGACAGAAGACAAAGGCAAAAGAAACGGATAGAAGACAATGTCACAGGCAGGCATGGTTGGATCTTGGCCATGTGCTAACCATCCCGCCGTACAGGCCACCAGGCTTTAATGGGGTATCTCCAGGCTCTTCCACCAATTGTATCTGTGTCCTTAAGGTGTGTATTATAAGCGTGGCTCAGGTGCAGCTCTCATGACTTCCTATGGTGGGGGGCTGGTATTGTTTTTTTTTATGTCTCCCCCGCCCACAGTTTATGATTGACAGCTCTCTCCATGTATATTGTCTTAGAAGGGATCTATATGTGCCTGTGCTAATCCCCTCCCCCTTCACCCTACATAAGTCACCTAACAGAACTGCCTTGAATTCAGTTTTGTCAATGATCTTCCACACTCCAGGGTCAATCAGCACACGATACCATCATCATCCTCTTCCGTGACATCACTTACCGAGAGCCATTGGCGTAATGAATCACCAGTGATCGTCCCAGGATGCTGTGTCTCCCTGACATCGGGAAGTTCATGTCCATGTACTGTTTAGTCACATTGTCTTGGTTGGTTAGAAGCCCCTGCCGACCACTGATGTCCCCCACCTCATATTCATCATCTGTGCCATTCCCTGCCACTGGAGAAGTGGATATGTTTATGCTGAAGGGGTTAAAGTGACCTTGTATCAGAGCATTTGAACAAGGCTCATCCAATGCTCCAGTCACTGGAAGAAGATGGATGTGGAACCCCCCAGCGAGGCCTCTCAGATCATGGAAACTGAACTGAACAAATGTTGGGTCCAGTTCAGAGACTTGTGAAGCTCGGAGTTCCCCATGAGCATTGCCAAAACCAAACCAAGCACCGGTCCTTCCTTCTGAGTTGCGGTGAAGGAGAATGTTGGCACAGGCTATACGTGTGGCGGCACCATCTGCTCCATGAACCACCATAGATCTTCCGATGATAGAATTCGGCCCACTGAGTGATGTTGATGTATCAGTAAATACATGTCTGGTCGGATTGGCCCTAGAGAATGAGATGGGCTGATGTTTGGAGGCATAGTCTCCAGCCTCACACCTCAGAGGATGCCAAGGGTTACACTCATCACTGTATTTCGCATTGATGGGTACATTGTAGGGGTTGAAGTGTCCCCCAGCATTGGTGCAACTCTCTGACTCTGTCTGGAGGAGAAATTGATGAATGTGCCAATTATGACCCTGACTAATGTTATCTGAACCATGAGACAACTCCACGTATATGGAGAGGTCACTATATGGATCACCCAGCGCCTGCTGGAACATGACTCTACCAATCACACCTTTCCGGAAGATTGCAGTGGCTTTCATGGCTTCTCCACCCAGTCGTATGGTGCTGCAGGCCCACGCTTCACCACTGGTCCTGGAGATGACAATAGAGCGACCAATAATACTGTTGTTACCAAACACTGGCAAATTCCAGTCGATTAGCTCAGTCTTAAAGTTCTTTTGATCCTGAAGCGTGCCATGACGCCCACTCAAGTCACCTAATGGCCAAGAACTATGAGCACCTTGAGGGGATGAAAACTGACTGGTAACATCCAAGGGATCCCACAGCTTCCCGATATCTTCTGTAGCACACAGGTCCTGTCCTGGCTCTTGACGTGGAAGAACAGGAAGAGAATGAATCCTATAGTGTCCGGCATGTCCATGAAGTCGCTCTAGGTTAATAGCTATGTGAGTGGGAGAGAACGGAGACTCTTGTCTGAATGTGAAGCTTCCGTTGATTCCGAGCATGCTGATTGGTGCAGACGCCTCCTTTGAGGTTACAGTCTTCACTTCTGTACATGTCCATCTCTCATTGTACTTTACCAGAAGAAATGGCATGATGGTGACATCACTCAGCTCTAACCGGCTCTTGACAAACTTCTTCTCACTTCCAGGTTCAATGCTGCCAAAAACAAGTCCATCATCTAGGTGGCATGTGCTAGAGAACAGCAGAGAGGTGTTCAGTGTGGGAATCTCTTCCAACATGGCCAGATCCAGCAAACCCACCATCATGTTCTGAGACTGCAAAAAGTAGACTTGGCCGATAATGAAGGAATTGAGCTTGGCTTGCCATGTACGCTGAGAACTGTCCTGGAGGTTGACACATGTCTTTTGGCCACAGGTCTCCAGAGCCAGAGATCGTCCCCCATATCTTATCTTACTGTCAATGACCATTTCTCCAACTCCACCCATAGTGACATTGTAACAAGGCCGACCAATGAACTCCTCATCACAAGGATCCCTCGACTCTCCGTGCACCACTGGGAACTCATGGATGGAGATGCTGACAGGGCCACATGAGCCGGTGAGGTTGGTCCAGAGAATAAAGGTGTTGGTGTTGATTGAGATGGAGCCGGTTGTGCTCGCCATCTGTATCTGGGCTTTTAAGTCTCCTTGGGACTCAGAGTCTGGATAGGGAAATAGAAATGATGAAACAGAATGAACCAAACTTGAAGGGAGCTGCAGATTGGTGGCCGTGTCAGGGACTGCTAAAAAACAGCAAAGGTCCTGAGTACAAGGAGAGTAAAGGGGTAACTGTTCTCTAGTAACATACCATAGAGTACCCCCATATATCCTCTCCTGTCTCCTCCCAACCTATCTGCCCCTCAGGGACTCTTCTATCTCTTCCAAACTTCAATATCCTCTCCAGCCCCATCTGTCCCTTCCAGAGATCTTTGTCCTCTCCAGACTCCTCTGTCCTCCTCCAGACTTCTTTTTCCTCCTCAAGACCCCTGTTTCCCCCAGACCTCTCTGTCTACTTCCAGACTCCACAGTCCTCCTCCAGATTCTCTGTCCTCCTCCAAAACCCTTGTCTTCTCAAATAAGTCCTCTGTTCCCTCCTCCAGACTTCTCTGTCCTCTTCAGACTCCTCTGTCCCCTCCATAGACCTCTGTCCTTCTCTAGACCCCTCTTTTTCCTCCTCCAGACTTCTCTGTCCCCTCCATAGACCTCTGTTCTTCTCTAGACCCCTCTGTTTCCTCCTCCAGACTCCTCTGTCCCCTCCATAGACCTCTTTCCTCCTATAGACCCCTCTTTTTCCTCCTCCAGACTCCTCTGTCTCCTCCATAGACCTCTTTCCTTCTCTAGACCCCTCCTCCAGACTCCTCTGTCTCCTCCATAGACCTCTTTCCTTCTCTAGACCCCTCCTCCAGACTCTTCTGTCCCCTCCATAGACCTCTGTCCTTCTCTAGACCCCTCTTTTTCCTCCTCCAGACTCCTCTACCCCTCCATAGACCTCTTTCCTCCTATAGACCCCTCGGTTACGTTCGTTAGTCTATGGTGTATACGGACTGGTTAATTGACAGCAGTTATTTGTTATCTATATTACACCCCCCCTTATCTGCCGGGCCCCCGCTATGTGCACAGCTTGTACATACTGTACTATACGTTGGCCCCTGGCACTCGGCTTACACATTTACCAGGGTGTGACCTTCGTCTCTTGGGGATGTGGGGGGGGGGGGTCTCTTATTCCCCCAGACCCTTTATGTTAATAAATAACGAGCTTTCTATTAACCATTCGATCCCCATCCCCTAGCCCTGGCACTCACCTTGTATCAGCAGCGCTGTGACCAGGAGGAGCAGCATTGTGTATGTGCCGCAGACGTCGCCTCCAGCTGACCCTCCTTAGATGCTCCTTCTTACTGTCTGTGAGACTTCTCTGCCCAGTCTGAGGTCCGCCTGTCACTTCCTTAAAACCAACCCAACCACTTACTGAGCTACTGAGCCCCGTCCAGCAGAAATAACCCTCGAGTGTCCGCAGCTCAGTAAGTAAGTGCCCCCTAGAGGAGTGTCCGCTGCTCAGTAAGTAAGAGCCCCCTATGGGAGTGTCCGCAGCTCAGTAAGTAAGTGCCCCCTAGAGGAGTGTCCGCTGCTCAGTAAGTAAGTGCCCCCTAGAGGAGTGTCCGCAGCTCAGTAAGTAAGAGCCCCCTATGGGAGTGTCCGCAGCTCAGTAAGTAAGTGCCCCCTAGAGGAGTGTCCGCAGCTCAGTAAGTAAGTGCCCCCTATAGGAGTGTCCGCAGCTCAGTAAGTAAGTGCCCCCTAGAGGAGTGTCCGCAGCTCAGTAAGTAAGTGCCCCCTAGAGGAGTGTCCGCTGCTCAGTAAGTAAGTGCCCCCTAGAGGAGTGTCCGCAGCTCAGTAAGTAAGAGCCCCCTATGGGAGTGTCCGCAGCTCAGTAAGTAAGTGCCCCCTAGAGGAGTGTCCGCTGCTCAGTAAGTAAGTGCCCCCTAGAGGAGTGTCCGCAGCTCAGTAAGTAAGAGCCCCCTAGAGGAGTATCCACTGCTCAGTATGTAAGTGCCCCCTAGAGGAGTGTCCGCAGCTCAGTAAGTAAGTGCCCCCTAGAGGAGTGCCCGCAGCTCAGTAAGTAAGTGCCCCCTAGAGGAGTATCCGCTGCTCAGTAAGTAAGTGCCCCCTATAGGAGTGTCCGCAGCTCAGTAAGCAAGAGCCCCCTATGGGAGTGTCCGCAGCTCAGTAAGTAAGTGCCCCCTATAGGAGTGTCCGCAGCTCAGTAAGCAAGAGCCCCCTATGAGAGTGTCTGCAGCTCAGTAAGTAAGTGCCCCCTAGAGGAGAGTCCACAGCTCAGTAAGTAAGTGCCCCCTAGAGGAGAGTCCACAGCTCAGTAAGTAAGTGCCCCCTAGAGGAGTATCCGCAGCTCAGTAAGTAAGTGCCCCCTAGAGGAGTGTCCGCAGCTCAGTAAGTAAGTGCCCCCTATGGGAGTGCCCGCAGCTCAGTAAGTAAGTGCCCCCTAGAGGAGTGTCCGCAGCTCAGTAAGTAAGTGCCCCCTAGAGGAGTATCCGCAGCTCAGTAAGTAAGTGCCCCCTAGAGGAGTGTCCGCAGCTCAGTAAGTAAGTGCCCCCTATGGGAGTGCCCGCAGCTCAGTAAGTAAGTGCCCCCTAGAGGAGTGTCCGCAGCTCAGTAAGTAAGTGCCCCCTAGAGGAGAGTCCACAGCTCAGGACCGGACCTGTCTTTTACCTGCTCAGCCCTTCCTATTACAGGGGCTTTGCAGTCTATGTGATGAGTGTAGGCAGGGAAGGGTTAATGGGGCTGAGTCTTGAGTTACATCTTGTCCCAGGGTTTTGTGTCACCTGCAGATGTCACTTCTATTCAGGACCTAATCCACACTGTACACGACACAATCGCAGCACAATGGAGTCGGTATTTCCCAGAATCCTTCAGGGATCAGACCATAGGGCTGGAGGTCTAACCTGGAGCTTAGAGGTTCTGGGGCCCCATCGGAGGGGCCCTAAGAGTTCTGATGTTCTCAGCTCCCCTTATCTACTCAATAGCAACTATGGGGGGGCATCGGTATTATAATGACATGGTGGGGGGATCACAGATTCTGCCTCTCACATCCAGAGATGCCCCAGTGCGGTGACGGGGTATGTACCCCTATGGGGGGCATCGGTATTATAATGACATGGTGGGGGGGTCACAGATTCTGCCTCTCACATCCAGAGATGCCCCAGTGCGGTGACGGGGTATGTACCCCTATGGGGGGCATGAGTATTATAATGACATGGTGGGGGGGTCACAGACTCTGCCTCTCACATCCAGAGATGCCCCAGTGCGGTGCCCGGGGTATGTACCCCTATGGGGGGCACCAGTATTATAATGACATGGTGGGGGGGTCACAGATTCTGCCTCTCACATCCAGAGATGCCCCAGTGCGGTGACGGGGTATGTACCCCTATGGGGGGCATGAGTATTATAATGACATGGTGGGGGGGTCACAGATTCTGCCTCTCACATCCAGAGATGCCCCAGTGCAGTGCCCGGGGTATGTACCCCTATGGGGGGCATGAGTATTATAATGACATGGTGGGGGGGTCACAGACTCTGCCTCTCACATCCAGAGATGCCCCAGTGCGGTGCCCGGGGTATGTACCCCTATGGGGGGCACCAGTATTATAATGACATGGTGGGGGGGTCACAGACAGATTGTCCAAGACAATCCGGCGTCAGACCGAGGAGAGGAATAAAACTTTTATTTCTCTTTTAAAAGAAGATTCCCATCATGGTTGTCAGATTGGATGGAGGAAAGACCAACACATTGAAGCTAAGGCTGCGCGTTTCAGAACCAACGTTCCTTCCTCATGTTTTGTAAAGCTCGACTTAATAACAGAATCCTTAATTACTAACCCCGCCCATAAAACATTAACCCCTGAGGGTAAATATGAAGGTAGATCCCTAATCCCAAATCCACAGCAGCCGCGTATAATATATATTGTCATAGAGAACAGCCGCGTATAAATCCCACAGATCTCATTCATACTGATAGTATCACAGGAGACATTTCATACAGGACGCAATACAGACACGGCACATTCTATCTCACACATGCAAATCTGGCTTTTTAATGCTCCTAAAAACCAAATGCCGATGTCAGTATCTGGAGAATCTATTAGGCAATGAATAAAAGCCCAATCAAACTGCGCAGAATATGTGCAATCACACGACGTTACATCACAGGAGCGAACAGCGCTATCCCAGAGACGTAACAGCAGGTCATGTGATCGGGCGAAAACTCCACATCGGCCCCGCCGCTCAGGGACCAGACAAAGGCAAGTATATGTCCCAGATCACCATGGAATATTACTACGTACAGATGAGCCAACGCCGTTCAATCAGATATCAGGCCGTTCAGGATATTCAATTCCAATCGAATACAAGGCCGTAAACGCAGTAAAAATTCGTGTCCCCTCCCACCTTCCCTGGCGCTTTTTTGAACCAATAACTGTGCAGAGGAGGTGGGACGGGAACTACGACAACGGAGGCAGGGAAAGAAAATGAAAAAACCCATTGGCTGCTGAAATCAGGTGACCTCCCATTCATAAGAATAGTGTCGGCCATCTTCATCTCATTTCAGTTTTGGAGTGATAGGGAGAGCGCGGTGTCAGGGCGATACAGGGCATTTAGCTTTAGGTAGGCCGGAAATAACAGATCTATTCAGAGCTAAATATAAATCAATCTGTAAACCATACAGCAGCAGGGGATGTGGGCGAGGACGGGGGCGAGGACGTGGGCGAGGACGGGGGCGAGGACGTGGGCGAGGACGTGGGCGAGGACGGGGGCGAGGACGGGGGCGAGGACGGGGGCGAGGACGTGGGCGAGGACGGGGGCGAGGACGGGGGCGAGGACGGGGGCGAGGACGGGGGCGAGGACGGGGGCGAGGACGGGGGCGAGGACGTGGGCGAGGACGGGGACGAGGACGTGGGCGAGGACGGGGGCGAGGACGTGGGCGAGGACGGGGGCGAGGACGTGGGCGAGGACGGGGGCGAGGACGTGGGCGAGGACGGGGGCGAGGATGTGGGCGAGGACGGGGGCGAGGATGTGGGCGAGGACGGGGGCGAGGATGTGGGCGAGGATGTCCAGCTGGGGGTCCAGTCAAAAACTCTGCTTTTTAAAGGCCAAAATCTAAATCTCTGCAGGTAGAGGCTGAAGTCACCTGAAGGGCCCCAATCTCTGCTGGAGCTCAGCAGAGATTGTACGGGCTCATGTTAAGGGCTATAAAAGTGAATTTTGGAAGGTCTCCCCACATCACACACATATATATATACACACATACATACATACATACATACATATACACATCACACACATATATATATACACATCACACATATATATATACATATACACATCACACACATCCACAATGACAGGTCAGGGGGGGACTGAAGGATTTCCCATTGTCTATTCCATCTGTGGGTGTCATGGGCAATGTGATATAAAGGGGGGCTTGGTAATGTTTGTGGAGCTTACATTGGGGTTTGTGTCCCTCCATTTGGGGAGTAAAGAAGGTTTCCCGGTATTTTCCCCCCACTGTGATAGAGGTTGTAGTGAGTGTGTATAGTGTGTAGTTGTTAGGCTGTGATAGTGGGGTAATAGAGGGGCTTTGGGGTGTTAGATGCCCCCAGACATGCGCCCCCTGCTGGCCCAGTTACATTGCAGAGGTGTATTGGGATAAATATAACAGTCCGTGGAGTCTCATCTTCCTCTTCGTTGGTGACTGCTATATGGGGGGGTTGGAGGTGGGGTGGGGCGGGTGTTTTGGGATAAATATAACAGTCCGTGGAGTCTCATCTTCCTCTTCGTTGGTGACCGCTATATGGGGAGGTGGGGGTGGGTGGGGCGGGTGTATTGGGATAAATATAACAGTCTGTGGAGTCTCATCTTCCTCTGGTTTGGTGACAGCTGGACACGTATTGGGCAGCGATCTCCACAGTGGCCTCTTCTTCTCCCAGTAGGATGTAGAGTTTCCTCTTCTCCCAGTCTGGGATGTGGGCAGAGAGTCTTTGGTAGTAGACGGCCCTCACAGCTGAGTATTTGGTGCAGTGTAGCAGGAAGTGGGTCTGGTCTTCTAGGGCCCCCTGGTCACAGTGCTGGCACAGTCTCTTCTCCCGTGGCTTGTACGTCTGTCTGTATCGCCCCGTCTCTATCTCTAGGTTGTGGGCGCTCAGTCTGTACCGGCTCAGGGTCTGTCTGTGCTTGGGGTGGCGTATTCTCTCCAGGTAGGTGGCCATGGTGTAGTCCCTTTGTAAGGATTGGTACACATTGGTGAGTTTCTTGGAGTTATTACTGCAGTGTCCCAGAACAAGATGTTGATGTTCTGTTATGTTTTGTCACTATTTTGTCTCTTATATTGTCGGATGGTAATGTCTGATGTCAGCCATTTTCTGTGTGCTGTATAGTGTATTGTATTGTATTGTATTACTTGGCATACACTTAGCATTGTCTGCAGCAGTGTAGAGGTTAACTAGCTTTGCACCTTGTTTTAACTTTGCAAACCCACATGTTTTAGCATCTTGCAGCTTCAGTCACATGTTTTGCTCTCAGCCTATAGGAGCACAAGCTGCTTCTGGGGGAGATGAGATTTGTCCCAGTCCAGCCCCTGCGTTCACAGTAAGGGTGCATTCAGACTACGTAACGCCGGGCGTGTATGAGAGCCGTACACGCCGGCATTACAGCAGACTGCCGAACACTTCCCATTCACTTCAATGGGAGCGCTCGTAAACGCCGCTGTTACGAGCGCTCCCATTGAAGTGAATGGGAAGTGTTCGGCAGTCTGCCGTAACGCCGGCGTGTACGGCTCTCATACACGCCCGGCGTTACGTAGTCTGAATGCACCCTTAGAGGTGACTGCAGAATGGAGTGTAAGCCCGGGCTCCAGCCAGTCCACATGTCTGCCAGCATTGCTCCAGGCCAGTCAGAACCTCACATGGGCTACATACAGCGACCAGTCCATCCCGACTACTGAAGTCCTGCCAGTCCACGCCTGGGAGATCATCCTAAAGTCTAATCCTGTCCTATTATCCTAAATCAGAGAAATAACCTGTTAGATAAAGAAGTCCTCTGCCTGGATCCACGCTTCTCATGGGTTCCCCAGCTGGATCTAACCTAAGCGGCTTCCACGTCGCTGATTCATTGCTCTAGCACCTGCTCTGTAAGTTCTCTCTTGCACCACATTGTACAGTATAGCCGAGCTGTGTTACATCTGCCAAGGTAGAGCTGAAGCTGCACTGGACTGTATATCAATGAGCTATCACCTACCCAGAATCTGTATACCTGCTACTGCAGAGGATATGGGACTGTGACTGATTAACCATTACCTACCCAGAATCTGTATACCTGCTACTGCAGAGGATATGGGACTGGGACTGACGTGCTGCAATGACTTGTGAGAAGACACTGAGATACCTGGACTTCGCCTGCACAACAGATTTCCAAGTAAAGTTCTTCCAAACCGTTGTTACCGGACTCACAGAAGTCATTGCACCCTGTGCACTGTAGACAAGTAAGGAAAGGTCCATGTATGTGACAGGGGAACAGGGGTGTATAGCACTCAGGCCTGTGACACATCTGTGACTACTAGCCCATCAGCCCTGGACTACCACCGCCATCGTGCACCCCCTTGCTCACTACGTTTCTCTTTATACTGTGATAGGAGTTCCAGGAGATGGAGCAGCTGATTGTGGAGTGAATGATGAGATAACACCTCCAGGACCCCCCATCTATCCTGGGGCTTTACCTCCGTGTGCTGCCTATAGTAGAGCTGTCACCAGCACATGTATGGGCGGTGGGCTCAGACCTCCACTGTAATGTGTTGTTGCATCCATGGCCCCCTCACATTTATCAATCCAAGTCCGACACCTTCCTGTCTACATTGGTGTAAACTTGTATAGTGAATGATATGTCTGACTTATCCACGAACCACAGATGATTGTCTCTTATGTTATGTACGGCTCATATTTATCTCCTGGTGGGACAGAATTTTGGAGCTTCTAGAAACCCCGCATTTATGATGGTCGGTAGGACAGATTCATAAATATGTCTAAAGCTACGAATGGGATTCATAGTGTAAGACAAGTGCAGAGATAGACAGTATTGATAAATGTGGCCCGTGGTCCGTCCTGTTCTTGGAATTAGATCCCCCTCCCCATCATTACCATGTATCTGGGTAAAGCCACTATGGATAATGGCCCTCGGTGAGCGACGCTTCTCTCCAGCCCACAGTTTGATGGGTGTTTGGGCATCTTGCACATAAACCATTCACGATCCCCCTCATATTACAGACCATGGGTTCCCCATATAAAGCACTGGGCCCAGTTTTGTACTGTGTGGTCGGTGGATGGATTGACCTGATCGATGGGTTCTCTGACTTGGATCCCTCCTAATGTCCTCTGATCTTCTGTCTCATCTCTCCCAGTCCTGGCCCCTCCACGAGCAATAACATGAGAGCAGGGGGTCACAAACATTGACATTTATTATTTTACTACACAGAACAAGAAGTGGCCCTACAAGAGGTCTTCCATATCCCACCCAATATGCTGGACCTCCCCACCTCTAAGATAATCCTTCCATAGCCCCACAATGGAGACTCCACAGAACCAGCCTGATGAGGCTGAGACCTGATATTACTCTACATGTCCCATAGCTGTAGACCAGAGAGCTCGTGGTCAGACATGGCACAAGCTCTGGTGCACAAGACCTCTGAAAATGTCTACACAAGCTCCAGTGTGTACACAGCTCTAACTTCACACACACAACCGACTAGAATGGGTTCCGGGCTAGAGATGAATGAACCGATTCATAACAAGACAAATTACACATTTATCAAAAATATTTTGTTCGGCCACCTGAAATTTTTGGGGTTTGTTACCCACAAATCACTATCATACTCCGGGGTCTCTTTAGACCACAAAAACCCTAATCACAGTCCTCAGCTGTCCCCAAGGCCTGTGATGTCACCCAGGAGGCCAGAAGAGGCCAGATATCATATTTTACTCCCCCGGGACTCCGCTGATTCTAGTTCATTCTAAAACAAAAGTGTCCGACAAACCTCGCGAATCTTCTAAGGTTCATTCTAATCTGATAGAACAAAAGTTCATGAGGAGTCTGAGTGGAAACCAGGGCTGAATGCAGGCGGTGGGAACTTATAGATGTCCGGTACAGCAGCTCCTCCGTAGACATGAAGGACGAAGCTTCGAGTGCCCTAAGATGATGGTCGAAGACTGAGCCGTGGGATAAATTAAGACAAAAACCAATGACAAAAATTCCCAGAAGTTGTCCAAAGAAAATGTAGATGCCAGGAGACAGATCTCAGAAACGTAAAACTCAGCGTAAAGGACTGTGAGGAGAACCATGATCCGAGCAGCTCGAATATGAGCGTCCAGCCTGGGAATACTGACGCCAGCCTTGTTGTTCCTCATCCTCCAGATGTGGCTAATAAGGGAGGACAGAGTGAGAAGAATGGAGAGGAGAGTCAGCACAAAGGGCAAGCAGCAGCCCACAAGGATGGTCAGAACCTTGTAGGTGGGACTGAAGACTATGGTGACATTGTTCATGAAGATGCCAGTGGAGACATTGACATTCTGGCTGGTAGGACCCACTTTAACATGCCAAATGGAGAGAGCACTAAGGCCAAAGGAGCCCACGGCTGCCAACGTGAGAAACCTGGAGATCACGTCAGATATGTTCATCTTCAGCCGGACAAAGAGACGATGCTTGAAGCTGACAATCCTCAGGCAGTAAAAGATGCAGAGACCAGCCGTGACCCAGAAGCTGAAGTAAAACTGGAAGATCAGGAAAACCGACAAGGTGGAGTAAGTGTCCTTATACTGAACCATTTCAGGGAAGACAATGTACAAGAAGGTGGCGACATTCATATCACACTGAAGGCAGATATTGTTCACAGCCATGAGGACCAGGATCTGATCGCACAGGCTCAACCGTCTCCCTTGTCTCCAGTCCACGACATTCTGCATTATAATATAGGAGTTAAAAAGAACCCCCAAAATACATTCAACCACCGCAAAGATGAACACAGATCCCCAGGAAAAGGGCGTCATTTGTCCCCAGCTATTCTCCGTGGTCTCCTCAAGCTTCAGATGGATTTGACGTTGACTGGAGACAAGTTCAGGAGTTTTCACCATCAGAGATTGATTGACCTTGTCGTCATGCAAATATCTGAGAAGATTCATTCTCCGTCCTCACGCAAAGGATATGGCTACACCCATGATGGTCGCATGGAGGACACACCGTCAGTAATAGCCAAGGACCGGAGGTCTATACAGAAGGCCAGAATGGAAAACCATCTGGTACTTGAAGGATCGCACAGTGCGTTGTGATTATTCATCACGTCAGGAGTATTAGCCGTGATATTGGCCATTGGGGAGTCACTAGTTGGCTATTATCTCCTGGAGGAACGACAGGGATTCTCTAAGCTGTGGCTGTAAGTGATATCAGAAGTTGTAGAAGAGCCCATCATCTCCAACCACTAAGACCTCATAGTGTACTGTCCAATCTATGTGTGACCCACTAAGGCACCTATAGTAAGAGCACGGGCACAATGGTCTCCTTCTTAGAAACCGATGGCATCTTCTTTTTCTACTTTTACCCTTTACCTCTTGGCTCTCTTTCACGGGCCTCATGTACTTCACATTATAGAATCTATAGGGGACGTTCCACACCCCAGGACACTGTATACTCTGCATTTTGCAGGGACAACCACCATCCCACTTCTCTATTCTACAACCATTGTGAAAATCTTGGGGTTTCGCTATTTTGTAGCTTCCTCTTCCATTATACACAATGAGTGTTTGCACATCCCCCCCCTTCCCCGTCTTTCCCAAGTCAACCATGAATGGCCGTGATATCTGATATCCCATTACTGGGCAGGTAGGTGCCAGGACTGATGGGTGCCGGGGTATATACATTACCGGGCAGGTAGATATCAGGATATATACATCATACCTCACAACTTTTGAAGAACTGAAAGAGGGAAAAAATGTGCGGTGCGCATAATTTAGCTCCACCCACTTTTATGTTGACTCCGCCCAATCTCATTTATTTTTTATGTGCTCCCACATAGTATAATCCTCCTACAGTCACCCGTAAATTATCTCTCCCCAAGTTTCATGTCCCCCATCTCTATCCCCAGTTTCATGTCCCCCCATCTCTGCCCCCAGATTCATGTCCTCTCCATCTCTATCCCCAGTTTCATGTCCCCTCCATCTCTGCCCCCAGATTCATGTCCCCCCATCTCTGCCCCCAGTTTCATGTCCCCTCCATCTCTGCCCCCAGATTCATGTCCCCTCCATCTCTATCCCCAGTTTCATGTCCCCCCACCTCTGCCCCCAGATTCATGTCCCCCCACCTCTGCCCCCAGTTTCATGTCCCCTCCATCTCTATCCCCAGTTTCATGTCCCCCACCTCTGCCCCAGATTCATGTCCCCTCCACCTTTGCCCCCAGTTTCATGTCCTCTCCATCTCTGCCCCCAGATTCATGTCCCCTCCACCTTTGCCCCCAGTTTCATGTCCCCTCCACCTCTGCCCCCAGTTTCATGTCCCCCCCATCTCTGCCCCCAGTTTCATGTCCCCCCACCTCTGCCCCCAGTTTCATGTCCCCTCCATCTCTGCCCCCAGTATCTTGTCCCCTCCATCTCTATCCCCAGTTTCATGTCCCCCCACCTCTGTCCCAGATTCATGTCCCCCCCACCTCTGCCCCCAGTTTCATGTCCCCCCATCTCTGCACAGTTTCATGCCTCTCTCTACTAGCCAGAGCGCAGCGGTAAAGCAAGGAGCTGGGTTGTGACAGCTCCTTGCTTTAACGTATGTATTTAACTCCGGATGCAGATCTGAGTTGAAATCGGGACATACCTCCTGCCGACCGGGACCGTGGATCAGGACACCGAAATCGTGACTGTCCCGCGGAAATCGAGAAAGTTGGGAGGTAGGTATACATTACCGGGCAGGTAGGTGCCAGGTAGAAATGAGTGAATTGAAGCTGATGCAGTGGAATTCTATCCGAATTTCAGGAAATATTCAATTTGCATAGGATCCGGATTTCCAGACACTTTGTGGTAACGAATCACACTTTTTCCTATAATGGCGGCTGCACACGTTAGGACATGGATCCTGAGAATGCAGGATCACCCACAATACTATGTGTACAGCCAATCAGCAGCCGCCCCGGTGATGTCACAGCCCTATACATACCCTCCGCCATCTTAGGTTCAGGCATTTCCCAGTGATACTTAGTGCAGGGACAGACGTCAGCAGGTGCCGCGGACAGCGGGAGAAAACACAAGAAACTGAGATTTTGCTCTTCAAAGAAGAGGGAGGAATAATCCAGAATAGAGGAGCAGGTCAGGGGTCACCTGGGGCGTTACCATACGACGACTTACTGCACTGACTGTCATTATACCAATGCACCCCAAAATTACCGCCAAAAATAGTATTATCTATCTATATTACTAATCTCCGCAGTTATCTTGTCCAGTAGTGACATCAGAGCGGGGGTTCAGTGCAACAGGGGCCATAGTTACCCCAACGAGAACTCGCCTGTCCACCCAAAATGTGGAGAGACTGAGCTTTATGGAGATGAATGAGGCGCGGATCAGCCTGGACCTCCACCCACCAATTATCCCTGATGTCTCACCCAAACCTTATCAAAAGAGACCGATGTCTTTTGGTTACCAAACTCCGCTGCTATTCTGATGCTGCCACCGCCTGATGCCAAGTGCCACCATGGACAGCAGGTAGTGTATGTGCCACCCACCGCCCCTCTCTGTCCCTGGGCACTGTATGGCCTCCTAAGGCTGCTGCTGGTAATACCGTATATATGTGTATAGGGGCTATTACTGTGTATAGGGGGTATTACTGTATATATGTGTATAGGGGGTATTACTGTATATATGTGTATAGGGGTAATACTGTATATATGTGTATAGGGGCTATTACTGTGTATAGGGGGTATTACTGTATATATGTGTATAGGGGGTATTACTGTATATATGTGTATAGGGGGTATTACTGTATATATGTGTATAGGGGGTATTACTGTATATATGTGTATAGGGGGTATTACTGTATATATTTGTATAGGGGGTATTACCGTATATATGTGTATAGGGGTATTACTGTATATATGTGTATAGGGGGTATTACCGTATATATGTGTATAGGGGGTATTACTGTATATATGTGTATAGGGGGTATTACTGTATATATGTATATAGGGGTATTACCGTATATATGTGTATAGGGGGTATTACTGTATATATGTGTATAGGGGGTATTACTGTATATATGTGTATAGGGGGTATTACTGTATATATGTGTATAGGGGGTATTACTGTATATATGTGTATAGGGGGTATTACTGTATATATGTATATAGGGGTATTACTGTATATATGTGTATAGGGGGTATTACTGTATATATGTATATAGGGGGTATTACTGTATATATGTGCATAGAGGGTATTACTGTATATATGTGTATAGGGGGTATTACTGTATATATGTGTATAGGGGTAATACTGTATATATGTGTATAGGGGGTATTACTGTATATATGTGTATAGGGGGTATTACTGTATATATGTGTATAGGGGGTATTACTGTATATATTTGTATAGGGGGTATTACCGTATATATGTGTATAGGGGTATTACTGTATATATGTGTATAGGGGGTATTACTGTATATATGTGTATAGGGGGTATTACCGTATATATGTGTATAGGGGGTATTACTGTATATATGTGTATAGGGGGTATTACCGTATATATGTATATAGGGGGTATTACTGTATATATGTGTATAGGGGGTATTACTGTATATATGTGTATAGGGGGTATTACTGTATATATGTATATAGGGGGTATTACTGTATATATGTATATAGGGGGTATTACTGTATATATGTGTATAGGGGTATTACTGTATATATGTGTATAGGGGTAATACTGTATATATGTATATAGGTGGTATTACTGTATATATGTGTATAGGGGGTATTACTGTATATATGTGTATAGGGGGTATTACCGTATATATGTGTATAGGGGGTATTACTGTATATATGTGTATAGGGGGTATTACTGTATATATGTGTATAGGGGGTATTACTGTATATATGTGTATAGGGGGTATTACTGTATATATGTGTATAGGGGGTATTACTGTATATATGTATATAGGGGGTATTACTGTATATATGTGTATAGGGGGTATTACTGTATATATGTGTATAGGGGGTATTACCGTATATATGTGTATAGAGGGTATTACCGTATATATGTGTATAGGGGGTATTACTGTATATATGTGTATAGGGGTAATACTGTATATATGTGTATAGGGGCTATTACTGTGTATAGGGGGTATTACTGTATATATGTGTATAGGGGGTATTACCGTATATATGTGTATAGGGGTATTACTGTATATATGTGTATAGGGGGTATTACTGTATATATGTGTATAGGGGGTATTACTGTATATATTTGTATAGGGGGTATTACCGTATATATGTGTATAGGGGTATTACTGTATATATGTGTATAGGGAGTATTACTGTATATATGTGTATAGGGGGTATTACCGTATATATGTGTATAGGGGTATTACTGTATATATGTGTATAGGGGGTATTACTGTATATATGTGTATAGGGGTATTACTGTATATATGTGTATAGGGGTAATACTGTATATATGTATATAGGTGGTATTACTGTATATATGTGTATAGGGGGTATTACTGTATATATGTGTATAGGGGGTATTACCGTATATATGTGTATAGGGGGTATTACTGTATATATGTGTATAGGGGGTATTACTGTATATATGTGTATAGGGGGTATTACTGTATATATGTGTATAGGGGGTATTACTGTATATATGTATATAGGGGGTATTACTGTATATATGTGTATAGGGGGTATTACTGTATATATGTGTATAGGGGGTATTACCGTATATATGTATATAGGGGGTATTACTGTATATATGTGTATAGGGGGTATTACCGTATATATGTGTATAGGGGGTATTACTGTATATATGTATATAGGGGGTATTACTGTATATATGTGTATAGGGGGTATTACTGTATATATGTGTATAGGGGGTATTACCGTATATATGTATATAGGGGGTATTACTGTATATATGTATATAGGGGGTATTACTGTATATATGTGTATAGGGGGTATTACTGTATATATGTGTATAGGGGGTATTACTGTATATATGTGTATAGGGGGTATTACTGTATATATGTATATAGGGGGTATTACTGTATGTATGTGTATAGGGGGTATTACTGTATATATGTGTATAGGGGGTATTACCGTATATATGTGTATAGGGGGTATTACTGTATATATGTATATAGGGGGTATTACTGTATATGTGTACATGGGGGAGATTTCAGGAGGCTCCCGCTCACCTCGCACCCCACTATCCTTCCTCGGTCTCTTGTGTGATTATCTTTGGTGATCTTAGGCTGTCGTGTTGTGTGTGCAGATCTTATGGTGCGGGATGTCACTGTCAGAGATGGAGAAATCACCGTCTTCCTCATTTTGTCGCCGTCCTCCAGGGATTGTCGTCACCCTAATAATGTAAATCCCGTCTCACATCATGTAGCGGCACAGGCCCCTGCTGGTCACACTCAGTATTACAGACAGTTTGGTTTCTTTTGTATTTTCTTCACCTTCTTTCTCTCCATCATTCTCCACTTATACTCATACTCCATCATTCTCCCCTCTCCATAGACTTCTATATTTTTCTTCCCCCTCTTTCTATGTCTCATAGATAGACCTAGTCAGTGACCAGGGTTTTTCTACGTCCTGATAAAACCAAGTACCAGAGAACAAACTACAACCATACGGTTTCTCCGGAGGCTTTCGGTATATCTGCAGGGAGGGAAGACTTTGTCACTTTCTATGTGTAACTTTACAAGTAAATCCAAACCTCGGGATCTTATAGACATTTCTTTATTGTATAGAAGCAATCACATATAGGAACCGATCACAAGAAGCTTCTCCGCTGGGGCCGAGGCAGAGGAAGGTGGAGCAGAATATTCTGTGGACACGTCACATAACCAATGGCCGGGACCCAGCTGAGCGAATGAGGCCAAGAACCACCAGTGGGACCTTGGTAGGAGATGGAGGTCATCAGTGGAGAACCTAGGAGAAGACGCTGGACCAACCTCACAAGTGGACGCCACAGAAACAGAGTCCAGAATGTGAAACCTACTAGAAAGGTGCGGAGATCTGAAGAGAAACCTTCAGGCCCAGGCCAGGCCTTCATTGTTCTGGACACCATTACAGATGTGAGGCCGCAACATCCCTAATACCACAGAGATAGAAGATAAGGAATCTCAGCCAAGTCCAGTCAATCCATCAGACATGCAAATCTACGAGGGCCATGTCATAGAGCCGGGGTGTCCTATCGAGTTCCAGGAGGCGTCTCGGGTGTCACATTGTTTGTTCTGATGGATATCATATATTTTACTATGAAAATGAGCCCCAGATCCTGAAATAGGATGGCGGAAATGTGTCATGTATCTGCGCCGGGCCGCTACGTCCACCTGTGTCCACCCCAAGAGAACTTTCTACACTGAAATCAATGGGTGACACAAAGGAGAAAGAAAGAAGCCAAACCCTAAATACCCCAGTCTGAATACATCAGCCCCAGTGTTACAGTCCATGTCCTGGGCCAGATTGACATCCCAAGAGCCTGCAGGGCAAAGCGCGTCCAAAAAGATATCAGGCCACAAAGTATCCGCACCGGGCAATCCATCCGTGTAGACGACTTGTATCTAATACAAAATCTAATCCTTAATATACAGTATAGAAAGTGTCTATCGATAGATAGATAGATAGATAGATAGATAGATAGATAGATAGATAGGAGATAGGAGATAGATAGATAGGAGATAGATAGATAGATAGATAGATAGATAGATAGATAGATAGATAGATAGGAGATAGATAGATAGATAGGAGATAGATAGATAGGAGATAGATAGATAGATAGGAGATAGATAGATAGATAGATAGATAGATAGATAGATAGATAGATAGATAGATAGGAGATAGATAGATAGATAGATAGGAGATAGATAGATAGATAGATAGATAGGAGATAGATAGATAGATAGCTAGATAGATAGGAGATAGATAGATAGATAGATAGATAGATAGATAGATAGATAGATAGGAGATAGATAGATAGATAGATAGATAGATAGATAGATAGAAGATATATAGATAGATAGATAGATAGATAGATAGATAGATAGATAGATAGATAGGAGATAGATGTTACTTGGGATAGAAGATGGCTAGCTTTCTCCTTAGTCTACTCTTTAGTTTGGGATTCCCCAGGATTATAGTTAAGGCTTCGGCTGACGGATATGTCATGAGGATAATCTCGGTGATTTCTTTGAACATTGTACCAGAAGTGAAGGCTGTCGGGAAGAAGGCTGATATGGTCTTGCCAGTGATGGCCGCCTGCAGAGCCGTATTCAGGAGCACTTGTACTATCATGATCCTGACAGCCCGGACATGACCACTGACCTGAGGAGAGGAACCAAACTCGGACTGATTCTGTCTGATCCTCCACACGTGTCTTAAGAGGAACATCACGCTGAACCCAATACAGATGAGAGTCTGGATAAACGGAAGGACACAACCCAGCAGAACGTTCCACACCAAACACTCCATGTTCACTGTCACACCACTATGATCAGTCCCATTGGCATTATCCAGTGTGACCGTCCAATAGACTGGGATACTAATAATGAAAACCCAGATCAATGAAGCAACAAGGACTTGAGACATGAAGTAGGACAACTTCACCTTCAGCCAAGTCCAGAAGATACTGGAGAAGGTAAAAAGTTTCAGACAGTACTGAATGGAGAGCCAGGCCGTATTCCAGAAGTAGAAGTAGCTCATACAAAAGAGGAAGACACATACGTAGAGGTAGATCATCCCGACCCTTGGGAACTCCATAATAACATAAAATGTCATAGTGATGAGGATGGAGAACCACTGGAGGACCAGGCTGGTGAGAGCCGTGGAGAAGAAGATCTGGTCACAGGCACTGACATTTTTCTTCCTGCTGAGGTTGAAGTAGACAGAGACAATGAAGGAATTCAGAACTGTCCCTGGAGGCAACGTAATGATGGCGATGAGGATCTGTAATAGGTCTAGAGGGGTCATCATTCTGTATCTTCTGGACCGTGGCTGGACGCAGCTGAAGATACCTGAGCTGGGACTGAGCACAGATGATCTCGCTCGGGTTTACAGCTGTTTGGATGAATCAAGTAAGAAATGCAAATGACCAATACATCATATCTATGCTGCAAGCCTGGAGACAAGTGCACTGACCGGCCACTCATAGTCACATGATGTCCACATGTAGGAGCTAGCCATGGACGTCTAGACAGAATGTGAAGAATAGAAGACCATGTCCTGCTGGTCTTGTCATTCCTGTTATATACAATGGGCATCTAGTCTTTCAGGAAGAAGGTTAGATCGAGGCCGTACAGAAGAATCTCCTTTCTAGGCCCCATTCTGGTTTGGGTTCTTTGGTTCATACCAAACATTTGATTTGATCTGAACTGGTTCCGTGATCTCTAGTAAATATCATCTCACGTGACGGAACATTCATGAACATGACCGAGCAAACGAGCTGTTGCCTGTTAACCATATATTGACTATGAAAAGCTCACAAGAAAAATCAGGAGCCCGGCATGTATGTGTGTACGCTACAGGATGGACTTATTGGTGTGAACCCTGAAGAAGGGATTCCCAAAGTGTGGCTCCCAACCTCCTAAAGGCCACTCGGGGGTCGTCAGCTGCTCACACATATTCACAGAGCTGCAGCCCCAATTTGACCACTGATGGACGTTCAGAATGTCTCCATCAACGGCCATATTAAGACCTCAGCAATGCAGAGCAGGACAACAAGTGACTGCCCTCCCACCGGACATCAGCCAATGAGCCCACAGCCTCCCACCGGACATCAGCCAATGAGCCCACAGCCTCCCACCGGACATCAGCCAATGAGCTCTCAGCCTCCTACTAGACATCAGCCAATGAGCCCACAGCCTCCCACCAGACATCAGCCAATGAGCTCTCAGCCTCCTACCGGACATCAGCCAATGAGCCCACAGCCTCCCACCGGACATCAGCCAATGAGCTCTCAGCCTTCCATCGGACATCAGCCAATGAGCTCTCAGCCTCCTACCGGACATCAGCCAATGAGCCCACAGCATCCCACCGGACATCAGCCAATGAGCCCACAGCCTCCCACCGGACATCAGCCAATGAGCCCACAGCCTCCCACCGGACATCAGCCAATGAGCTCTCAGCCTCCCACCAGACATCAGCCAATGAGCTCTCAGCCTCCTACCGGACATCAGCCAATGAGCCCACAGCATCCCACCGGACATCAGCCAATGAGCTCTCAGCCTCCTACTAGACATCAGCCAATGAGCCCACAGCCTCCCACCAGACATCAGCCAATGAGCTCACAGCCTCCCACCGGACATCAGCCAATGAGCCCACAGCCTCCCACCGGACATCAGCCAATGAGCTCTCAGCCTCCTACTAGACATCAGCCAATGAGCCCACAGCCTCCCACCAGACATCAGCCAATGAGCTCTCAGCCTCCTACCGGACATCAGCCAATGAGCCCACAGCCTCCCACCGGACATCAGCCAATGAGCCCACAGCCTCCCACCGGACATCAGCCAATGAGCCCACAGCCTCCCACCGGACATAAGCCAATGAGCCCACAGCCTCCCACCGGACATCAGCCAATGAGCTCTCAGCTACTACCTACAATCCGGGAGGGAGGAAGGGAGGAAGGAAGGAAGGAAGGAGAGATACAATCCTCCAGCAAGGAGCACAGCTTTCGTACTGCGAGCTCCTTCTACCCTTGGTCCTGTCACAGTATATATGTCAAATAAGCAAAGAGAGTAATAGAGAATGATGGGGGGAGGAGTCCGGAGGCTTCTTGAAACTTATCACTAGAGAAGGGCAAACTTCTCAAGACTTGCTTCAGATTCAGATGGCTCGAGTCTCTTGAGACTCTTTTGGTTTCCTCAGTGATGTCATGATGCTAAGCGTACCCATGTGACTGCTGTGGTCCAATCACAGTCCTCAGTGGTGACCCCAGGCTTATGAAGTCACCAGAAGAGCCCTGAACATGGCAAGGAGACCCAAAACTGGTAACGGAAGGTGAGTAGGTTTTTTTTATTTTTTATGTTTTACTTTTAGTTCTGGCCTATTCCAATGATAAGTCAGGTCAATGATAACTATTAACATGTTAATGGCCAAAATTGGTCACAATTGGGAGGATTCGGTTTGGTCGTCGATGGGACTCGATTATACCTGGAGATGCAACCAATCTTGTAATCTGTCCTCTTGCCCAGCTCCATGGCCGGGCTTAGTAAGACGTCTGTATTTTGGGCACTGACCGCTCAGATTTCTGTCTTGTTGTATCTTTTTCCTGTAGCTCTGTGCTCTTAGGCAGATCAATTCTTACAATTTGTAAAGATTGTTCCGGGCTCTAAAACACCCCAACAATCCTGAAGAGGGAGAATCCATCTTAGCTCTTGTAGGCCAGTGCATGGGGGTCAGTGTGTAGTGCTGGAGGGCGCAGGGGTCAGAGCTTTTATGGTGGTCTCGTCCACCATCAGTGGTCAGCAGCAGCCACGTTCTGTGGGGATGTGTGGATGAAATGTTATAAGATTTCAGGATTTAATAAACTTTGAGGGACACATCTGCCAAACATCTAAACCTTTAGGAGTAGTTCAGGACATTTCTAGACTAAGATGAGACAAGGAAGGATGAAATGTAAGAAGCGGGTAACGGCCGGGAAAGACCACAATTTCTGCAGAAGATCTTGGTCGAGTCACTGACCAACTAATATCTTTTTTAATTTGGGATTTCCCAGGATGATGATGAGGGTCTGAGCGCAGGGATTTATCATGATGCTGCTCCAAGACATCAAAGTCAAAGCCTGAGAAGAAAAGACAAACCCAAGACAGAAAGATAGAGAAATAAGCTCAGGAGCAGTTGTAGGGTGATTGTCCTGGCAGCCCGGCCGTGGCCCTGGAGCCGAGGAGAAGAGCTGAACTGAGAAGCATTGTGTCTTATCCTGGACATCGGTCTGACCAGAGACCCCACACTGAGCCCAATACAGACAAGAGTCACCACCACTGGAAGGAATCAGCCAAGGAATACATTAAAGACAGTGAACGTGTCCTCCTGATGAACGATGATGGTCTTATTGGCAAACACTTCCATTCTGACTGATATAGGGAAGGTTAGTGAGGAACAGCCCAAAGGACTTCACTACGAGGATTGTTATGATGGAAGACGACAACCTCTTCTTCATCTCACCAAAGGCTCTATGGTAAAAGGAAAATGTTTGTTTTGGTACCGTGTTAGCCAGTGGTTATGAAATATAAAAAAACAAAAAAACTTTGCAAGTCTTCAGTAGGTGATACCTTTTTTAATGGCTAACTCATAATGATGACAGAATATGACGTTTCGAAGCTTCCTCTGAGCTTCTTCTTCAGATATAACTAAAAACACTCTGTAGAGGCTGCATATTTATAACTGGACACAGGGGTAGGATTACAGGAGGGAGGGGGGAAGAGGCTTATTACTATATACTTATAAAAACAAACAATCAATTGCCAGATCCCAGGTTCTTATCTTAATGGCTGTCTTAATGATTTGTATAAAAAGACATAAACCCACGTGAGATGTTCATTCCATTGTCCAGCGTCTGGAATAGGGTCATGGCCTTGTACTCATAAATCAGTCGCTGTTTCCTTGATTTAAAGTTCCCTTTTAAGATAAAGATTTTCATGTCATTGATGATGTTATGATCTTCCTGGCAGAAGTGTTTTGGCACGGGAAGATCAGTTCTCTGTTGTTTGATTGCATGGCGATGTGAATTAATTCTCATTCGGAGTTTCTGACCAGTCTCTCCAACATACAGATTATCAGTGGGACACTTGGTGCACATTATTACATACACTACATGCGATGTGTTACAGGTGAAGGTACCTGGGACTTTATATTCCCTGTTAGAGTTTGGTATCTCTATCCTGTCAGTGGTCAGTATGTGCGGGCAGGTCTTGCACCTCTTCTGTCCACATGGAAATGTTCCTTTGTTAGTTGGAGGTGACAGAGAGCTGCTAATAATCATATTCCTGAGGTTTGGTGGCTGTCTGTAGCACAGGAGAGGGGGGTCTGAAAATATTACGCTCAATCATATGTCGCCTTCTTCTCTAACCTTTATTATTCTGATCCGCCCCGCCATTCCTGAGAAATCTCTTCTTTCTTCCTTATGTAAATGAGTTTCACTCTCCAGTGACGCCTCCATCTTCGTCTCCGGACCGCCTCTTCTCTCACCTCTCCTGAAGACCATGCGCAGTCGGCACTTTTGGACGAGGACGCAATAAGAGCGCAAGAGAAGAGGCGTCTGGAGCAGAAGAGGGAGGCGTCACTGGAGAGTTTTCAGACATCATAGGGGACGCCTCCAGTGAAACTCATTTACATAAGGAAGAAAAAAGACATTTCTCAGGATCAGAATAATAAAGGTAAGAGAAGAAGAGACTTTCTTAAGGCGACTCCTACATGTACTTAGAATAAGGGAGGGATTCTAATGATACTTAAGTCTCAGTTGGGACCATGTCCATGGACATCTCTTCTAAAGTGCACTGAGACCTTTTCAGATTCAGTCTTGGAGATGAGATCCGGTCCGCTCTCCCCAAAACATCTGATATCTTGTTCTAATTTGCTCTGTAATATGTTTTGCAGATTTGCGCAGTTTGGTGTTTCCATTTATAAGGACCAGGGCCTGTAAAGTAGGGCAGGAGAATACGAGGAACCAGCTGAAGTACTGGGAGATGTCATCTACATTAAATGAATGCCATATGACTGTGATGGAGGCCATGTATAGGAAGACGTGGAGGGCAAGGAGAAGCACCATGGTCCTGGCAGCTGTGACGTGGGCCTGTGTCTGAGCGCTACTTGACCCCAACACCTTCTTCTTCATCATCACAGTATGTCTCCAGAGAGAGTTCAGGGTGAAGACTGTGGGGATCAGGGTTAATATCAAAGGTGCAATTGTCCCACTCATCAACGTCACCTTGTAAGGAAACTTTATGGAGATGACCTGGTAAGGAGAAGAAATGTTCGGCAAAGACTGGTGAGAATTCTCCAGCTGGATGTTCCAGATAGACGGAACTGCAATGAAGAAAGACTCCAAGGCTGATATCACCAAAAGCTTAGGCAAGTACATGGATATTCTCATCTTCAGGAGGAAGAGGAGGCCGTTTGTGAAGGAGACAATTCTCAGGCAATAGTAGGTGCAGAGGCAGACGGTGAACCAAAAGTTGCAGGAAGCCAAATATATCAGGAGGCCGAGGATCCTTAGGAGAATTTCTCCTGATAACGTTATGTAAGTCTGAAATCCCCTAAATATTGTGTCCAAGACTAAATCAAAATTAAAGAAGATATTAACCAACCCGATCAAACTCAAAACGAAGTCACAAGAACTTACGTGGATGCCCATCAGCCAGTCCCAGAGGTTCACCAACACGATCATTGTGTTCAAACACATTCCTGTGAAGCCCATGGTGATACCTACAACCACCCTGGAAATCTCCAGAGCCGACATCATGGCTCCTGTGTAGACTGGAGAGTGGTGTTTGATTCCACGCTCTGTGTGACCTCAGCCAGTTGTGAGCGACTTCTCTGCCCCACTAGGCAGATATTAGATCTTAATGCAAATCTGGGAGGTTTTGGTTTCCGTGTTCATTTGGATGTCCCGGTAGAGGAAGTGCATTGTGACTACAACAGTAGGGCTTATTCCTCCAACAGACCCAATCACTGGTTATCACCTGGTGTATGACCAGTCAGGGCGTTATCTGTATTCTACACTAACAGACTGGGATGACGTTTTATTAGTACGTTCACAAAGTGACCTAAAGACACAAGACAGACTGATTGGAAGCCATAATGGTGGTCAGTGCAGTAGACTGAGCTGCTCATCTGGTCTATTCTATATGGGCTCTCCATTGTGACTTCCAGATCTTACTTTCCCACAACATACAGTAAGATCCAGAACTCACTGTCCCTGCTGGCTCACCATTGATCTGTTCATCGGAGAAGTGGTGAGCTCAGAGCACAGACGGTCTTCACCATTTCTGGTTGGATCCATGTCATCTGACACCTTGGATGACATAGTTTTTCCTGATACCTGCGGTTACTACTTGGGATAGGTCCGCACTGTGTAGTCTGTGTGATACTAACCTGTCCCTCGGGTCATTGTCCAGATGTCACATGAGACACTCACCAGATCTCTGGACATGTTCCCCACAGAGAGAGACCTCCAAGACAGCCTATCAGTGCTGGAAAAATTCATGGGCCCTACCCATCAACCAGAAGAAGACCAAAGTCATGGTATTTCAGAAGAAGGGCCACAATAAAGCCTCCACCACCCCACAATTCACACTGAACAGCTCCACACTGGAGAAAACCAACAGCTACACCTACCTGGGGCTGGAGCTCAGCCAATCAGGAAGCTTCAAAGCAGCAATAGAAACCCTGAAAGCAAAAGCCTGCAGAACCTTCTACGCCATCAGAAGACAACTGTACCACCTCAAACCACCGGTGAGGGTCTGGATGAAGATATTTGACGCTGTCATCTCCCCGATCCTTCTCTATGGCAGCGAGGTTTGGGGCCCAGCCACCTACCCAGACCAGTCAAAGTGGGATTCCAGCCCAACAGAGAACTTCCACCTGGAGTTCTGCAAATACCTGCTCCATGTCCATCGCAACACCTCCAACATAGCCTGCAGGGCAGAGCTAGGCAGACTCCCCCTATGGCTCACCATACAGAAGAGGGCGCTAGCTTTCCAGGCACACATCCAGGGGAGCGACTCCTACCACCACCAAGCATGGCTAAGCCACCGGAGCAAACCAGACACTCACCAACCAAACAACAGCCAACCACCAAACCAAAAACACCAACAGATGATAACCAAGGCCGAAATAAAGGCGACCACAGAGGCAAACAGAGAGCGGTACATTGAAGAATGGAGAAACGAAATAAGTAACTCCAAGAAACTCACCGTGTACCAATCCCTACAAAGGGACTACACCATGGCCACCTACCTGGAGAGAATACGCCACCCCAAGCACAGACAGACCCTGAGCCGATACAGACTGAGCGCCCACAACCTAGAGATAGAGACAGGGCGATACAGACAGACGTACAAGCCACGGGAGAACAGACTGTGCCAGCACTGTGACCAGGGGGCCCTAGAAGACGAGACCCACTTCCTGCTACACTGCACCAAATACTCAGCCCCACCTCCCCATATAGCGGTCACCAACCCCCAAACCCCCAACCCACCACCCAAAGACCTTTAATCCCCCCATCGCCCGCCTACCCCACTCCCACCCATACCCACACGTCCCAAACAAGAATGACCCCATAATAATGTAGAGCACCATGGGGTTAATATAATAATGTATATACTACTTTGGGATTAATGCTACTCTATAAATAAATAGTGCTACTAATGCCTATAGACACAGCAGTGTTTAGATGATGTAATATGTGATGAGCACGATGATGATGTAATATGTGATGAGCACGATGATGATGTAATAATCTATAAGTACAAGCACATAATAAGGTGACAATAAGGATTTATTTACAGAATGAACAATCATGTCATAGATGGGTGTACACAACCAGTGGAGGGAAAGGGTCAATGCAAGAAAAATTCTGAGAGGTCTCGTAGCTCCTCGGACTCGTCTCCTTCTGTGGGTTGTAGGAGCTTCACTTAGACACAGGAGATGGAGCAGGTAACATGGACGCCATCTTCTCCTATATAGACCTGGCACTATAGGAATGTCTTCAGTCTTGTGGATACTAATTTGAGTGACTGAATAGAATAGCGAGACTCCACAACCATCGGCCACTTCTCTGGTCTCTATTTTTGGAGAGCCGTCTACTTTCCTATTCTCTGTTTGTGTTACATTGGTGGTCAGGACTCAGGAGGATTTCTCTCTGATATTCCCTTAGTGCCATCTCAGGATATAGACGGCCCCTACTGGACCTCTCATTCATGGTCATGTACAGGCTACAATGCTCCTCATGGTGGGACCCTCTGCAGATGGAGGAGTTCAGGATCGCCTATACTGTAGAGTTCAGGGTTCCCAGGCTCTTGATGTTATTCACCAGTTTGGCAGGACAGAAGATCCCCAGAAATATCTTCCTCAGTTTGAGGCTGGCCTGGATCGTGATGAGGGCTTCAGCTGTAGGGAAGACAAGTACGAGAGACCAGCTGACCCAAATCTTCATATCATCGAAAGACTCTATGTTGAAGAGCATGGTCTCCGCTGTGCAGTAGATTCCTGACAGTGTTAGTAACAGGACCATCGTCCTTATGGCATTGATGTGGGACTGGAGCTTAGGACGAGTAGATTCTGGATTCTTTTGCCTGATATTCGAAACGTGTCTCAGAAGAGACGACACAGAGGTGATAAGAGAGATGACAATGACTGTAAATGGCAAACAACATCCCAGCAAGTTGGCAGCCACCATGTATACAATGCTTGTAGATGCTACCTCTATCCTGGTCAGGACTAAGGTCCCATTTGCAGAATATTGTCCATCAATTTTCAAATAAAGAATCCAAAAGTTTGGAATGCTGATGGCAAATGAAAGAAGTCCCGAGGACACCAGGAGAGAAGTCAAGGAAGTTGTAAGACATCTCTTCATCCAAGCAAAGAGGCCATGGCCGAAGGTGGTGATGCTGGCACAGTAGTAGGCACAGAGCCAGGCGGTCAGCCAAAAGGTGTAATACATCAGAAAGGGTAATGGGATTACCGAGACGTAGAACGAGATGGTAAGATAGAAAGTGGAGAGCCAGCAGCCCAGAAAGTGTCCCAGCAGAAAACCCGGCAGAGAGATGTTCACCAATCCCATCACCACGTGGATGACGTCACACGGGGTAAGTTTGGAGCCCCGTCTCAGACTTTGTATGTTTGCAACGATGATGCTTACATTGAGTCCGATGGCCAACACTCCCCCTACAACACTCAATACACCAAAATATACTGTAGCCGACATCTTGTGGGACAATATGACCCGTCCAGCTCCGAGCTACAGCTCTTTATTAGATGGTACTGGGAATTTGACTAATGCAAATCGCATCTATCGTCTCACTGGCCAATTAGTAAGACATATGGAAAACTTGTCCTGTTACCCATGAAGCCCGGCCTGACACGAGCAGCAGAACACAGCCAGCTCCAATCTACTGCCTACAGTATAAGCAGCAATGCCCAAACTGGGAGAGGTGGAAGGAAGAAGTTGTGTATACACCCTATAGAGGAGCCCACCACTCAAAGACAGTCAGAGGGTGCCCAGGATAAGTCAACAACATTGGACTGCGGGGGTCTCACAGATGGACCAGTCAGCTTATTCGGCTGCCAGAAGTTGTATACTAGGTGTATCAGCTTCAGTGTATGGCTCTGTACACCGTATACAGCTTCTGGCCTTTACAATGTATACAGCTTCTGGTCTGTACACCGTATACAGCTTCTGGCCTTTACAATGTATACAGCTTCTGGTCTGTACACCGTATACAGCTTCTGGCCTTTACAATGTATACAGCTTCTGGTCTGTACACCGTATACACCTTCTGGCCTGCAGACTTCCATAGGAATCAAGCTACTTCTGACTATAGACCAGCAGTCAAATCACCTATGGGCCCCCACTGATATAATACTGATGACCTATCCCGTGTATACAGTCCTGGCTTCTCCCAGAATTCCACATGTTTATCTCATTTGTGTGTATTGGAACAACACAAAAGAAAAAAAAGCAAATTGGACAGAATTTTTCACAAAACTCCAAAAATGATCCGGACAAAATTTTTGGCTCCTTTTCACTACTGAGGGTAAATAACTTTGTTTCCATCCTGTGATTCTAGTTGCGACTCCACTGTGGCAAGTAACAGGTGTGGGCAACATAACCATAACAGCAGAAACCAGATACAAAGGAGAGAAGCTGTCTGAGTCTTTGCCTTGCGTGTCTATATGGGCCGCACTAATCATGGAGGACAGAAAAAGGAAGGAGGACCCCACGACTGGCAGATAGAAAAAAGCCAAAATGTAGGTGAGGAAGCCAAAATCCTTCTGGAAAACTTGTTGTCAGACACTATAACAGAGATTTTTGGTAAAGTCCATCATTCTACTGTTTATCGATAACGGAATGAGGCCTACAAAGAAATCAGCACTGGACCTACAGTCACATATGGGGGAGGGGCAGAGAGGTTTTGGGGTTGTTTTGCTGGCACTGGGGCCTTGACTGTGTGCAAAGCATTATAAAATCTGAAGAGTACCAAAGGATTTTGGGTCTCAATGTAGGGCCCAGTGTCAGAAATCCGGGTTTGTGTCTTAGGTCCTGGGTCTTCCAGCAGGACAGTGACCCCAAAATACTTCAAATGCCCCCAGAAATGGATGGAAACAAAGCTGAAGAGTCCTGAAGTGGCCGCAATGAGTCCGGACCTAAATCCCATTGAACACCTGTGGAGAAATCTTATAATTGATGGAGAAGAGGAGGAGCCCCCAAATATGAGAGACCTGGAGCAAAATGAGAGGAGCCCCAAAATATGAGAGACTTAGAGCCATCTGCAGAAGAAGAGGGGCCCCTGAATATGAGAGACCTGGAGCTGTCGGTAGAAGAAGAGGGGCCCCAAAATATGAGAGACCTGGAGCCGTCTGTAGAAGAAGAGGGGCCCCAAATATGAGAGACCTGGAGCTGTCTGTAGAAGAAGAGGGGCCCCAAAATATGAGAGACTTAGAGCCATCTGCAGAAGAAGAGGGGCCCCTGAATATGAGAGACCTGGAGCTGTCTGTAGAAGAAGAGGGGCCCCCAAATATGAGAGACCTGGAGCCGTCTGTAGAAGAAGAGGGGCCCCCAAATATGAGAGACCTGGAGCTGTCTGTAGAAGAAGAGGGGCCCCCAATTATGAGAGACCTGGAGCTGTCTGTAGAAGAAGAGGGGCCCCCAAATATGAGAGACTTAGAGCCGTCTGCAGAAGAAGAGGTGCACCTAAATATGAGAGACCTGGAGCCATCTGCAAAAAGGAGGGGCCCCAAATATGAGAGACCTGGAGCTGTCTGTAGAAGAAGAGGAGTCCCCAAATATGAGAGACCTGGAGCCGTCTGTAGAAGAAGAGGGGCCCCCAAATATGAGAGACCTGGAGCCGTCTGTAAAAGAAGAGGCGCCCCTGAATATGAGAGACCTGGAGCCGTCTGTAGAAGAAGAGGTGCCCCTAAATATGAGAGACCTGGAGCTGTCTGTAGAAGAAGAGGGGCCCCTGAATATGAGAGACCTGGAGCCGTCTGTAGAAGAAGAGGGGCCCCCGAATATGAGACCTGGAGCCGTCTGCAGAAGAAGAGGGGCCCCGAATATGAGACCTGGAGCCGTCTGCAGAAGAAGAGGGGCCCCCGAATATGAGACCTGGAGCTGTCTGCAGAAGAAGAGGGGCCCCGAATATAAGAGACCTGGAGCCATCTGTAGAAGAAGAAGGGCCCCCGAATATGAGACACCTGGAGATGCCTGCAGAAGAAGAGGGGCCCCGAATATAAGAGACCTGGAGCCATCTGTAGAAGAAGGGCCCCCAAATATGAGAGACCTGGAGCCGTCTGTAGAAGAAGAGGGGCCCCCGAATATGAGAGACCTGGAGATGCCTGCAGAAGAAGAGGGGCCCAACATATTACCTGAGAGTTGTATAAAGCTTGTGGACGAGTTTCCACAGGCTCGCCAACCAAATATTAAGTTGAGGGTGCCAATAATTTTGTAAATTCTATAATTTTTGGCTTTTTTGTTTTGTGTTGTTCGAATACGCACAAAGGAAATAAACCTGAGCATAAGAAAAACTGCAGATCAGTAATAATTTTCAGGAAAATGTTCAGGGGTGCCAATACTTACGGCCATGACTGTAGATTATCAATGGACTAAATACCTCATGTGTTTTGGGGTTCCTATATCCCTTTCTCAAGTGTGAAGTGTTTGCTCTGCTATCGCTCTGCCCCTTCAGCAAACACTTCACACTTGAGAAAGGGGTATAGGAACCCCAAAACGCGTTACTATATGAATAATCTAAGTTTGGTTTGCAGTTGGCCCGGGGTCAGCGCGGTTCCTTCTGGCTGGCACTGGATGGGCCTTTGGCCCTTTGTACTGACGCCCCCTACGTGGTGCTGTGGATCCTACAGCCGATCTACCCAATGATGTGGATTGACCTTGACAGGTGGTGGTGTTCTAGAAAACAACCTGCCAAGGTTAGAGACCTCCCATATACTGGGCACTTCTATGGGCATCAGACAACCCCCTTTAAAGGACCAAACAATATAAGTTGGAGCAGTCCATAGTTCCCAACGATACGCCAATTATTTTCTGAGAAAGGTTTTGTTCAGATGAGCAGCGGGTAACATCGGATATGATAAAGGGACATCATGTGACCAGCCCCAGTCACCAGAATAGGTGTGACTACCACCGAGTACATGGGCGCTAGCATGGTATGTGAACCTTAAAATAATGTGGCCACTGATTAGATAATTGGGTAAGACAGGGTTGGTCGTAAGAGGGGTCAGGAATCTCTGGACCATTCCTGGTGACCTCTGCTTCACACTGGAACTGCAGCCATATGGGGAGGGGGCGCCTTACACCACCACAGCTTAGGGTGCCGCCTACTTCTTAGCCTATTGATCTACTCCACAGACTGTCTCATGTTTCGGCTAAGAATAACCTCACTACATAGGATGGTCCACAGAGGAGATCTCGAAACCTTTGGTCAAAGTCCAGATGTCCAGTAAATGGGAAGTGACAAATCTCCTGCTGTAATATAAAGATCCAACCCTAAGACTTAGACCAAATCTCTTACAAGAAAACATGTAGAAAGTTTATTTGTCAAATCTCTTTTAATAAATGTTCTCAGAAAAAAATAGAAGAGATGAAACTAAGAGGTGATAAACGTGACCCCTGCGAAACGTCCAGACCTCTCTAGTCAACTGGAGAGGAACAATCGCAGTGTCAAAGAAGAGGCAAAGTCACACGGACAACACAAGTCTACAAATAACGTGAGAAGATCTCAGTCCACAAGATACAAGCCTGGAAGTGATCGGGACACAAAACTACTCCAACTCGACTCGATAGGGGAGAAGTCAGTCAAGGTGACCCCAATCCAGGTGGCCAATCCAACCCCTCAAAGTTTTACGATGGACGGAGCAGAGTTTAACTTCACACGTAATGTCTCCCTGGGGTGCAGGGTTTTATGACAGGACCACACTGCACCAAGTCCAGGCACATTTTGGGTCAGGTGGGGTTATCTTTCATTGCGGAGAGGCTGCTTTGCAGTGTACAGGGACCTCCTTGTAAGACATCCTTGGTGGAAAGGGATCCTAGCGCCTAGGAACTCTCTATCCATGGTTTTCTGTAAATCTAGTGGCACAATCTAACGAATGTAGACAAGTCCCAATAACTCTTTTAAGGCAATAACATGGTACCCCTTCTGACCCACACATGTGACCTCACCCTGATGAGGGGCAATCACCCCAAAGCAGCTGCAGGGGATGGCTCTTCCCAGATTAGAAGGTTGGATATCTTGTGAAACCATCTAAAGTCATATTTTTTTTCCAAGGATAATTGGAGAAGTTCTCGATTTTTCTCCAAAACTCCTCGTAGAAATGGGTCAATTTTGGACACGTCAACCATACATGGGAGAAGAAGAGTACACTTAGGCACAGTAAAGAAAAAAACGGGGGGCGCTCTCCTCAATGGCACAAACACAGATGAAGGATACAAGACACTTTATTGGATGATGTGTTTCAGGGTTTGGCATAATAAGAACACATCCCTTGGGCAGATCTCCGGATATGTGGTGCAGTAGATTCCAATATGCTTTTGGCGCCAGGAGAAGGAGCCTATATAGCGGTGGTATTGTGTCCGAGGCTGAAGGCAGCATATATCACCAATATCCCCATAGTAATGGCTGCTAGGATGGCGCACACATGGTCACACAGGTGGGACACAGTTTTCTCTGAGCTTCTTTAAGTTTCAGGTCACTGTCGATGATCAGTATTGACTGCAATGGACTGAACAGAAAGAATATCATAAAAATTATGACATCTTTATGGCAATGCCACAGAAAGTCCATGAAATGAGACAAAGTCATGGCCAAGCAAAAGAGCAGGTAAAAGCCCATGAGGTGCCTCAAGGTCCTTACTGCACCACGATGGGCATCTAGGTGGACACTGGCAGAGGTGCCCATGTGTGTGGCTATGTGTTGTATGTGCTGACGGAGGGACATGATAGCGAAAGCCATACTGACCATCACAACCAGGAAAGATACCAAGTTACTGATATAAAGAACCAGGAAGAAGCTCCAAGAGAATGTCTCAGGTCCAGAATTATTGGTGGAGATGTCCACGGTAGGACTAAAGACCATTGTCTTCAGAAGACTTCCGCACAGACACAGGCCCTCCACCACTAGTACGGCCCATGTCATTATTGGATCAATCTTCATCTTCATCAGGGACAGACAGCGAGATCGGAAATCAGCAATCTTAATGAAGTAGAAGAAGCAGAGGCAGGAGGTCAGCCATGCCGAGGACGTGCTACTGTACAAAGTCAACGCATGAACCACATCATTCAACGAAGTATAGACATCAAAGGAGAAAATCCTGACAGAGATTGGGAAGGGAAACAGGAGGGAGAAGCAGAAATTGGAGAAGCTCAATGCAGCCAAGATCTTGTGTCTTGTGTCTATGTTCTGCTTTCTGAAGAAATCTTTACCAATAGTGAACACGATGAAGGAGCTTGTGACTACTCCAGCCATGGCTAAGAGAGGTACGAGGAGAAGGCCAAGCACATACCTCATGTCCATGTCTACAAACCAGCAATAAGACGTCTGGTTAAGGGTGTGATTGGCCCGGGTGTAGGAGCTGATGGCAGCCATCGGAGCTCTTCCTTCTCCTGACTGCTGTGACCTGACTCGGGACCTCTTATAAACACCTCAATCTCTCTTTAGTCCAAGCCTGGATTTGCATTGATGCTAGAAATGTAATCTTACTGGTCTGCTCCCATCATAGTGACCTAAAGAGATTATATGGAGACCAGACATGGCAGATCTCACATTGTACATCAGTAGCCAGGCGGGGACCACCAGTACAGGACACAGATCACGACTCTATGGATCTCCGAGCTAGTCTTCATTCTCAGGTCTCGGTAACTCTCTGATCAGCATTAGGTATAGCTCAATCTTCACAATCGTGACACCGTTGTCTCTGATACTTCCATAGATGTCCAATCTCCCATCTGTCTGAGTAAATATGCAAACTGTGAGGATTTAGCGAGCGGAACGTGATCCCGCGCTCTCATGTGTCTGCTCTATGGACATGGCGGCTCATGGACACCAAGGACAGGGATTTGCAAAGGAAATGATAAGTCCTATGTAATGAATCTGCTGGACCAAAGGCCGACTCGCCCAGGAGACATCGCTCTTTGCATAAAATCCTATCCAATAATTTTACTAATGAAAGTACATTGGAATATGGAAGTGAAAAGGGAAATATCTGATAATGAGACATAAGAACATCCGCCTGGACCCGCCCGAGTCACCAGGGGCCACAGAGGCACAGACATCTCCTGCCTTCTAGTTATTGCGGAATAATTATTTTTTTTGTTTCTTTTACAAATCATGTACTCAACTGTAACATTACCCTTATACTCTCAGCGGGGCGGCTCAGCACCTCACCTATGGAAATGTACATTGCCAAAACGCTGCTCTAGGTGGCTCTGCACTTACTGAAGGATGCCAGGACTATACACCCAGCGTCAGCTACACCCTGGAGACGACTTGGGCAGGAGCTTGCAATAATACAATAAGTAGCAGCCAATAAAAAAAAGAATGCCGTCATATAAAAAGGGCCAAAAAAGTCACATATATACCGTTCTATAGTTTGCTTCAGGCATCAGAGAGGCGAGGTTCACCCCTATACAGAGCAGCAGACAGGCGAGGTTTCCTTCCATTGTCTCTCCTTCCATTGTCTTCCCTTTCATTGTCTCCTTCCATTGTCTTTCCTTCCATTGTCTCTCCTTTTATTATTTCTCCTCCCATTATTTCTCCTTCCATTGTCTCTCCTTCCATTGTCTTCCCTTCCATTGTCTCTCCTTCCATTATTTCTCCTCCCATTATTTCTCCTTCCATTCTCTTCCCTTCCATTGTCTTCCTTTCCATTGTCTCTCCTTCCATTGTCTCCTTCCATTGTCTTCCCTTCCATTGTCTCTCCTTCCATTGTCTCTCCTTTCCATTGTCTCCTTCCATTGTCTCTCTTTCCATTGTCTTCCCTTCCATTGTCTCCTTCCATTGTCTTCCCTTCCATTGTCTTCCCTTCCATTGTCTCTCCTTCCATTATTTCTCCTCCCATTATTTCTCCTCCCATTGTCTCTCCTTCCATTGTCTTCCCTTCCATTGTCTCCTTCCATTGTCTTCCCTTCCATTGTCTTCCTTTCCATTGTCTCTCCTCCCATTATTTCTCCTTCCATTGTCTTCCCTTCCATTGTCTTCCCTTCCATTGTCTCTCCTTCCATTGTCTCTCCTTTCCATTGTCTCCTTCCATTGTCTCTCCTTCCATTGTCTTCCCTTCCATTGTCTTCCCTTCCATTGTCTCCTTGTATTGTCTCTCCTTCCATTGTCTCCTTCCATTGTCTTCCCTTCTATTGTCTTCCCTTCCATTGTCTTCCCTTCCATTGTCTCTCCTTCCATTGTCTTCCCTTCCATTGTCTCCTTCCATTGTCTCTGCTTCTGTTGTTTTTCCTTCCATTGTCTTCCCTTCCATTGTCTCCTTGTATTGTCTCTCCTTCCATTGTCTCTCCTTTCATTGTCTTCCCTTCCATTGTCTTTCCTTTCATTGTCTTCCCTTCCATTGTCTTCCTTTCCATTGTCTCCTTCCATTGTCTCTCCTCCCATTGTCTTCCTTTCCATTGTCTTCCCTTCCATTGTCTCTCCTTTCCATTGTCTCCTTCCATTGTCTCTCCTTCCATTGTCTTCCCTTCCATTGTCTTCCCTTCCATTGTCTCTCCTTCCATTGTCTCTCCTTCTATTGTCTTCCCATCCATTGTCTTCCCTTCCATGGTCTTCCCTTCCATTGTCTCTCTTTCCATTATTTCTCCTTCCATTGTCTCTCCTTCTATTGTCTTCCCATCCATTGTCTCTCCTTCCATTGTCTCCTTCCATTGTCTTCCTTTCCATTGTCTCTCTTTCCATTATTTCTCCTTCCAGCCGATGTTGATATTCTTGAAGGTTGTCCATTATTCAGTCAGTTTGTAGGACCTTCCTCTGTAGACTTGACCTCATCTCTATGGCTGGAGGTTCTTTGCTCTCAGTTTTGCTCTTGCATTGATATTTCATCTTATACCAGGATATACGTCTTCTTATAGAGATTTCCAGCCCCTCCCCCTTCTTTATACATATTCTACATAAAGTGATCTAGCACTTACCGCTACTTGTGCTATCAATAGTGTCCACATTGTGCACCTTCCTATGGCTTGTGCAATCTGAACAAGGACATAAACCGTCCCATGCCAATCTCAAGCAGCCGGTCACAATGACACAGTTACTGGCCTAAGATGTGGACTAGCACCAACATACAATGCACTACAGTGTAAAGCAGGGGTCCTCAAACTGCGGCCCGAGGGCCACATGCGGCCCGCCAAGCACTTCTGTCTGGCCCCGCCGGCAGGCGTGCATTTATAATGAAGCTCCTGGGGAGCTCGGGCCAGGCCATGGAGGGCACTTCACTTTACCTACTGGAGGGCACCGCTCCCGATGTCTGTGCGACCTGCTCTGCCTCCGGCCCACTGTTTAAAAAGTTTGAGGACCCCTGGTGTAAAGTCTCTGAGATGGATCAACATTATGGAACAATACACTTACTCTTCCATAGGGCACATGGTTACCAAGATCTCAGCTGGAATACGGCCATACAATGCTCCACCACAGCCAAATCCAAGTGTTCTGCAGAGTGTCGGAACACAATGGTGGCTCCACCTGAGATCCAGACATGACCTCAAGTATCTGCTTAAGATATAACAGAGCTGTAAAGATTTCATGTTGTCAAGCTTTGTGGCTCTCCATATATTCTTCATTCAGTTTTGGGCAATAGATGATGAAGATACAAGACCAACCTGAGCTATGTGAAGAGAGGCCTGAGCCCACAGCACCACCACATCTGACTCCAGGAATCCTTCAGTCTCGGGTTTCCATGAATTACAATGAAAGATTGTGCAGGACTGAATGTGAGGAGGATGATGAGATAGGCGCCATCATGCCAAATGTCAGGATACATCGACTCTGTCCAATATACAATGAGAAGCAGAAGAAAAAACAGGATGTAAGAAGCCACCAGATGCTGCATGGTCCGGACCACTCGGTGGTGAGCTTCCAGGTCGATGGTCCCAGATGTGGAGATGGTTCTCTTCATCCGATGGATGTGTGTGGAGACAGAAGCCAAAATACACGAGGTGATGACTATTACAAGGGGGTAGATGACAAAGTTACTGGCACTAGTATCTGCGGTGTTGGTTGGCGTGGTCGTGTTCACGGTAGAGTCTTCTGAAGGTTTATCCATTTTGGCACTGAGGAAGCTTCCACCCAGAGACGTGAGCTCCACCAGCAGGATTGTCCACGGCACCAGCACATCAATGCTGTTCTTCATCATCGAGAGAAACCTGGAGCTGAAACTCATAACTTTAATGTAGTAGAAGAAGCAGAGACACAAGGTCAACCACGAGGAGGAGCTCGTACAGTACAGAACCAAAGAGTCTAAGATAGAGTCAATGACGTCATCAAGCTTAAAGGAAAAACAAGGCAAACGATGTAGGAGGCCAATACAATGGGTGAGAAGCTCAGAGGGAGGAGGATCTTATCTCTGGTGCTCAAGTGCTGGTGACGGCCCCGGCCACAGCCACAAGGAGCGATATAGTGAGGACGGACATGGAATTCACAGCCAGATCCATAAGTAGGACCAGATCCTGACTCCTGTCTCGGGCGTCTGTGAGTATAAATGGGGCTTGTCTTCTATATGACGGCAGCTGGAGGCTCGGTCAGCTGATTCATTACAGAGAGGTCATCACTCAGGCCGGACTTTACATATATTTACATGGACATTTCCATTGTACTATGGAGAGTAATACGTTTCACGCACTGTTTTTCGCTGGTATACTATGTGTGGACTCAGCTTTACGTCCTACATGGTCCTTATGCAATGTCTGAATTGTTAAGGACTTTAGATTCTCAATGTTGCGGAGCAGAGTCAGTAGAGGAGACATCCACCAGATCACTGTAGATCTGTATTCCTCAGTCATTGATGATTGGCCATTGGGACCTGTATGCCAGGGGTATGGTAGTGCCAGGAGTTAGGCCCAAGATGGTGCCCGAGGTCTCTGGCTTTGTCATGCACTGATCATTGTGTGTCTTGTGTCTTTTTCCAGCTTTCCCAGGTTCTGGGGTGTTGCGGTCATGAAGGGCTTTCACTAATGTAGATGTTGATGGTTATCCTTTCCTGGCCACATCCTAGTGATGGTCTCCAGGCTGGTGGATGGTGGGTTAGGTATAAGGAATAGGCCCCGTTACAGGTGTAGCTCATGGCACTCTCTAGTCCAGGCTCAGAGTAATACACATATATCCAGTGGCAGAACATGGAGCCTCAGTGGTCACAGGGTCCTCTTGCATGGTCTGGATGTTCTTATCCACCTCTCTCTCCGTCTAGGACGTCCTCTGATCTTTTCTGAATCCCTTTCCTAGACAACTCGCTTGGGCCTTGCAATACATCTCACTTTTTGGGAAATTCATGGCCATAGATATGGGTCTACACTGCGCGGCTTTGGAGGTCTTCTCATAGACCAAGAAAGAACAATATCTGGGAGCTCCAGGAGACCAATGGTGCAGGGCAGCTCATGTTTACTGGTATTACCCACTCTCCATGGCCGTTAGCCTGTGACTGAGGGTGGGGCTATTTATTAGCATAGCTCCACCCACCTTCTAGAACATGTCATGTAACAAATGTCTTAGAAGCCCAACATTAGGGACAGCATCGAGACATGCGGCAACATCCAAGTAACCAATAAGACTTTCCATGCGTGGTGATCCCGTGGGACCTGACACGTGGCCTTATATCAGGACTCACAAGGAAAATGTTCAGCTTCAAACGATGCCATTTGTTGGCTTTTTATTGCCAACATATCAAATGTGAACAGGACTGAACCCACAAAGTCTGATCGTCTACCTCTTACCAGGTCTTACCTTAAACTATACGATATTCTCTCCAATCTAGTCCCCGCATCGCCCCCTGACCCATCACCCCATGTATATAGGAAGGAGGAGATCATGGATGATGCATGTATGTACATGTAATGGTTTCCACATATGTATCCCATTGCTGCGTGTTCTTGTGGGTCTGTGGCAGATTATTTGGGATTTCCAGACGGGCCAGGATTGGTTTCTCTTCCAATCTTCCGTTACGATATTATGAAGCCCAGGCTTTCTTACTTCTCCATAGTCTTCAGAGAGTTTGGTCTTTGCCTGAAGACATTTGTATTTTAAGTCATTGCTTTTTATTTTATCTTTTATTACTATTTTTGGGGACCACGTTATAAAGTCTGCCCATTGGGGGAGGGGTACCTGATAACTTATTTCTGAGGGTCATTATCATTACGACACTAGTAAGTTTCTATCGGCTTTGTTATACGGCCACGAGGAATAAAACCCATTGAAGACACTCTCATGGCTCCATGTCCTGAGGGCCAGAACGTTCTACATTGTTTTATTACATGACAGATGTTGTGTCCCAAGCTGTGATGTCATCAGAGTAACAGGCCACGAAATCTGAGAAAAAGAGATCCCGGCGCCTCGGATGTATGGTATAGGGGGCGGTAAGGAGTAGACCCTCCTGTGTGTGGGGGTCGAGGAGCAGCAGATCCCACCCACTGACCACCCGACCATACATGACGGTAATAACCAAAAATCACAGAGATTTGTAAGAAGACGAGATATCGGAGCCGCCAGAGGAGATGATGGAACCACCAATAATCCATATCCATGACTCCAGATTGTTGGTTTATTGGGTAAAGGCTTTTACTTCTTTGTCTAAGTGGAACCAATAAACCATTTACTAAGAATTCTCGGAGGTTCCCATCATCTCACCGAGCGGCTCCAGGATCTCGTCTGTTTCTCTTTCATCTTATGTCAAAAATATTTTTCCAGACTTTGCTTTTTATTTAGTCAATGTAGACTCCCTGTGATACCCCTGAATGATGGGTGGTGGGTGCTGGACTATGGGTGATAGACATGGGTGCTGGATTAGTAGAGTCACCAGTGGACCCTTCATGTGATAGTGGACTATGGGTGATGGATTAGGAGAGTCACCAGTGGACCCTTCTTGTGATGGTGGACTATGGGTGATAGACACGGGTGCTGGATTAGGAGAGTCACCGGTGGACCCTTCATGTAATGGTGGACTATGGGTGATAACTATGGGTGATGGATTAGGAGAGTCACCGGTGGACCCTTCATGTCATGGTGGACTATGGGTGATAGATACGAGTGCTGGATTAGGAGAGTCACCAGTGGACCCTTCATGTGATGGTGGACAATGGGTGTTAGACATGGGTGATGGATTAGGAGAGTCACCGGTGGACCCTTCATGTGATGGTGGACTATGGGTGATAGACACGGGTGCTGGATTAGGAGAGTCACCAGTGGACCCTTCATGTGATAGTGGGCTATGGGTGTTAGACACGGGTGCTGGATTAGGAGAGTCACCAGTGGACCCTTCATGTGATGATGGACAATGGGTGTTAGACATGGGTGATGGATTAGGAGAGTCACTGCTGGACCCTTCATGTGATGGTGGACTATGGGTGATAGACACGGGTGCTGGATTAGGAGAGTCACTGCTGGACCCTTCATGTGATAGTGGGCTATGGGTGTTAGACACGGGTGCTGGATTAGGAGAGTCACCAGTGGACCCTTCATGTGATGATGGACAATGGGTGTTAGACATGGGTGATGGATTAGGAGAGTCACCAGTGGACCCTTCATGTGATGATGGACAATGGGTGTTAGACATGGGTGATGGATTAGGAGAGTCACCGGTGGAGCCTTCATGTGATAGTGGACTATGGGTGATAGACACGGGTGCTGGATTAGGAGAGTCACCAGTGGACCCTTCATGTGATAGTGGGCTATGGGTGTTAGACACGGGTGCTGGATTAGGAGAGTCACTGCTGGACCCTTCATGTGATGGTGGACTATGGGTGATAGACACGGGTGCTGGATTAGGAGAGTCACCAGTGGACCCTTCATGTGATGGTGGACTATGGGTGTTAGATATGGGTGATGGATTAGGAGAGTCACCAGTGGACCCTTCATGTGATGGTGGACTATGGGTGATAGACACGGGTGCTGGATTAGGAGAGTCACCGGTGGAGCCTTCATACGATGGTGGACTATGGGTGATAGATACGAGTGCTGGATTAGGAGAGTCACCAGTGGACCCTTCATGTGATGGTGGACTATGGGTGATAGACACGGGTGCTGGATTAGGAGAGTCACCGGTGGAGCCTTCATACGATGGTGGACTATGGGTGATAGATACGAGTGCTGGATTAGGAGAGTCACTGCTGGACCCTTCATGTGATGGTGGACTATGGATGATAGACACGGGTGATGGATTAGGAGAGTCACTGCTGGACCCTTCATATGGACATATGGAACGTCTTGGATAACAGACTCTTGGAAATCATCCTTACAATTTACTTCCTGTGAACGGTGGAAGCTGCTCATCCCCTAAACATGAGTTTATACATCTTATTATGCTTTATCTCTCGGCCAGATTTCACTACATATGGGCCATGGTGAAGCTATAGAGTAGGGAAGGTCCCAACAAAACCAGATGGTGAAGGGCGGCGGCCACATCGTAGGACATCAGCACCATAGATGGACACACGTCTATGGATATATTGTAGGAACATTGATAAACCTTTATGTACCGCTCTCTAGCCCTGAACTTGTGGGAACATAATATAAGGGTTATTGTCTTATTTTCTAGTTAATGGCCACAGAAGCTCCAACACGTCAATAACATTCTACTGATGATGTCACATTAAGCCTGAAATACAAGAGACACAAGGACAAAACATGTCAGCTGGAAACTTTCTTCATGATTAGGGTTGAGCAATTGAGATTGGAAAAGATCGAATCTTGATAGGCGATCGAGCAAATTTCACGATCACGATCGGGATCGATGGAAAATGATCGGAAATTGGATTGTAAAATCGATCCTGAAATCTCAAGATCGGCTCAAGCCCACTCATTATCAAACATAACCTTGCAGAACTTTATTGTATGTCTTTATCATATATGGAGAGTCAATATATCGTGTGGGCTCCCACATGTCCTTCATGTCCAGCAGCTTTACCCTTCGACCTCCTACTCCAGTCTTGTTTCTTCCTCTTTAGTTCATACAGAGCCGTGAAGCCAACGACAGATACAAGTCCACCAAGCAGGTCTTCTCCTAACCCCTAACTATGGATAAAGCCTGGAGACCAAGGAGCAGCTCAGACATGATAGAACTGGAGACCATTAACCGTCCCCTAAGATGAGTCCTGAGGGGTGATGAAGAAACATCTGCTTAAAGGATTCCTTCAGTTTAGGATTCCCACAGATGAGAAGAGCAGAAAAGACAGTGGGAAATGAGAAGAGGAATATGACGCACGTCCAGTAAGACCAGGAATGATAGGGAAAGGTATTTAAAGCAAAAATGATGACACTGACCAAGATCGAGCCATACAAAGCCAGTAGCCCAATCATGGACTGAATGGCCGCTCGATAGTCTCTCACACGGCTGGTTCCTGACCTGGCCAAGTTCTTCTGAATCTGACAGTTGTACAGTTTGAGGAACCAAGCGCTGCCAATGGTGGTCATCATGATAACCAGGAATGGCAGAAAGTTGAGGATTAGGATAATGTTTGTGAACAACTTAGTCTCGGCATTGGCCTCTTCCATTAGTTCAGACGCAGATGATGTTGAATTTCTCTGGTTTTGATGAGGATTGGGAAAATGTACTGAAATGAAACTGCCCCCGAGTGACACAAGTTCTGCCGATATCACCAACCACCAGACGACCCCACCAATCTGACTCTTCAATGTTGTGAGGACTCCGGGCTGGGAAGGCATGATCTTCATAAAGTAGAAGACACAAAGCACCCCGGAGAGCCACAAGCTGGATGTGATGCTGTACAAGGTGACATATGTGGTGGTGTAGTAAAAACCATCATTCATAATCAGCTCTGGACAAAAGAAATCAAGACTAAAGTTTATGGACAAGATGGAGGTAAAGCATAGGTTGGACACGTTCAGAGGGATCAGGATCTTGATGTAGGTTGCCATGTTATGTCTTCTAAATGTCTTGAGAAGAAGGCAAGCGATGACTGAGAAGCTGGAGAACATCCCACTAATGGCCTCCAGAAATAAAACGACCAGTAAGACCTTCTGAGAAGAAGAATCCATGGCAGGAGATGTGGTGACACCAAGAAGTGGACTGAAGATGGAAACTGCTCAAGCTCAGTGAGTCCTGGAAGGTTTGGGCAGCGATTATCTTCTTACTAAGGACATGTAGAATGGCCACAACCAACCCCCGTCCTGTATCTGCCTCTTAGTCTGAGTTTGAATATATGTAAAACCTCATTGTTGTCCTCCTATGGGTCGGAGGATCTGGCCATGATCTAGACGTGTCCCCATCAATCATCTATTCTGAAAGCTCACAACTTACTGACATTGTTCTTTGTATATTCCAGAGGGGGGAGGGCGATATTGTTTATGTATTTGCTTTTTGTACATTGAAGAAAGAGGTGATGAAGCAGCTGTGCCCCCGGGGAGACTTCTGGACGGCACCTACAGTCCTAAGCACAGCTCTGAGAACCATCACATAGAGAGGCGATCACACGAGGCAAGATAATGCATGACAAGTTCTCAGGATATCAGCCTATATATGGGATGTAGTTCTCCGCACAGCCACTGGGGGGCAGACACCTATAGCAGGTCAGTATGTGACATCATATCACAAAACAATATTATCTCATCTACTGAGGAGACATCTACATGGAGAACCATCCACAGTAACATGGAGACGTGACAAGGGATTGTCTTCACCTGGCGGAAAATAAATGCAAGTCACAGACATCTAGAATTCCCCTCCGCACATTAGAATAAGACGATATCCCGTGACCGGCCCCAGTGTCTTACATGTCCTAAGGATTTACATAAGAGATGATATCTGTGCTGCAAGTAGTAGAAGTAATAATCAGTGTAATGTGAAGAAGAAACGTAGGCGCAGCATTCTGACCTTACCACACGCGCTCACCCCAACCCCGAGTCTAGGAGCGCATGGCAAGGGAAGATGGCGTACCTGCATTTATTTATCCTCCTCCATACACGGCCCCGTCCTCCTCCATACACAGCCCATCCTCCTCCATACATGCCCACATCCTCCTCCACACACAGCTTCCTCCTCCATACACGGCCCCCTCCTCCATACACGGCCCCCTCCTCCATATACAGCCCATCCTCCTCCATACACAGCCCGTCCTCCTCCATACATGGCCCCGTCCTCCATACATGGCCCTGTCCTCCATACACGGCCCCGTGCTCCTCTATACACAGCCCGTCCTCCTCCATACACGGCTCCAGTCCTCCATACACAGCCCCGGTCCCTTCCTCCTCCATACACAGCCCGTCCTCCTCCATACATGGCCCCGTCCTCCTCCATACACAGCCCGTCCTCCTCCATACACGGCCCCGTCCTCCTCCATACACGGCCCCCTCCTCCATACACGGTCCCGTCCTCCTCCATACACGGCCCCGTCCTCCTCCATACACGGCACCCTCCTCCATACACGGCCCCCTCCTCCATACACGGCCCCGTCCTCCTCCATACACGGCCCCGTCCTCCATACACGGCCCCGTCCTCCTCCATACACGGCCCCGTCCTCCTCCATACACGGCCCCGTCCTCCTCCATACACTGCCCCGTCCTCCTCCATACATGGCCCCCATTCCTCTATACACAGTAACATTCAGTGAGAGGCAGAAGCAGATCCCAATACAGAAGAGAATAAAGAGAGGCCGATGTCACAGAAAGGAGACACAATGTGCTAATAAAGTTATTACAAAATGTATTAATGGCACAAAAACTGCCAGAAAATCTGAAGTTGTCGGAGAGTTTCGTTAGACTTTGAGCTTCCATCCAGTCGGCGAGCCCATCAGCCTTTGTTGAATATTTATTCTGCATTTTTTTTACAGTTTTTTACAGATTTGATAATTCTCGATGTTTTGGATGAATCTTCTCTAGAATCTTCTCCCATTCAGGCCGCACTACATAAGACCCTGGTGGTGACTGCCGGGTAATTCATCATCTCCTTCCAGGCATCTTTAAGTCTGGGGTTAGCAAGAATAAGCAGGACGGATTGTACAGGGGTGAAGGCGGACAGGAGCAGCAGAGTCACCCACAACCTGGCCTGGAGCCGCGCAAGTATCCCAAAATACAGGATCAGCATGAGGGTATAGAATATTATATAGAAGAAGAGGCAATGGGCCATTCTCTCCACCACCCGCTCATACGGCGCCGGCCGCCCAGTGTCCTCTGGTTTCATCTGTCTCTTCATCTTCTGACTGTGTTGTTTCAGTCTCCATATAGTACATACGGTACAAAAGAGTAATATGGTGAAGGGTATGGTGGTCACCGCTACGGCAGCGATATTAAATCCCGACGTGTTCTCTGCTAGAATCGTCAAGACTGATAGACGAGCGGCCGTGATGTTTCTAGGACCGCTCTGAGAAGGAATGAGTAGTAGACTGGCGCACGAGCCGAAGATGAAAGACACAACTTCAACCACCAGCAACATCCAAGGAACAACAGAGTGAAGATGGAGCTTGATCCAAGAAAGTCGTCTGATCTGTGGTATCTTGACATAATAGAAGGCTCCGAGGCTGGCCGTGAGCCAAGCACAAGAGCTGATGCTAGACAGCAGTAATATGATGTACATGAAGGACAAGTCACCTACAGATGAGGCTCGAGGACCAGTGAGCTCGTCCAGGAAGCCAGAAGATACTAGAAGGCCATAACTCACATTGGAGATGCCGAGACCCAACAAGATCTTATTGCTGCTGCTCATGGTCTTCTGTCTGTGGAAGTCGTAGAAGATGACGGAAATGATGAACACGCTGTTGAAAAGTCCAAACATTGTTTCTAGAAATAAAGCAATGGCCGGAGCCACAAGGTGCGAGTTATTACAGTCCATGGTCTCAGGAGGAAGCCGTGCCGTCCTTATCACACTTGTCCCATAAACACAAAAAAGTCTTCCTAGAATTCGCAACACAAAGGATGGACCAAGAAAAAGGGACCCGATGAAGCGTCTTGCCTTGGTATAATTTCTGCACATGTCCCCAACTCTCCGGGGTACGGGGTGGACTTGTCACCATTCATGGATCCTCCTGCAGATACATCTCATCCATGTGACAATTCTCCTGCCGATCCCTTTTTAAAGAGAAATGGTTGGTGGAGATTCTGGACAATTCCTACTTTCCATCTGGTTCAGGGAAGGACGTTTCTTAGAAGAACTGGATTTACATATATGCAAATCCTCAAAGTATTAAATTCCTACGGACTCTCTTATGTAACGTGACAAAAAGACCGATGTTATGCAAAAACATCCCAGAACCTTCATGACAGTCACCTGAACCTTGTCCTGCCTCATTATACAGTGGCCTCCAACTCTGGACCAAACCTTGTGCTCTCTCAAGGCGCCTCCATTCTTCTGCAAGGTCAACATGTGACAGATTCCTCATGGTAGATTGTTACTAGAGATGGACCAACCTCATGAGATTCATTTCACTAATGTTCCTGAGATTCGGGGTTTGGCCCTTTAGTTCATTTCCTTCCAAACCAGAAGTTCTGCTATTACACTCAGGGGTGGTGCCGAAAATAGCAAACTCTTATACTCGGCCGCCGTTCCATTCCTGGGATCTTTGTGAGATTCAGTGGTTGGCTTCTTCAGGCTTCTTTGTGTCATCATGTCCCCTAGACGCTCAGCATGTCACATGGTCCTCCTGAGAACCAATCACAGGCCTTCACTGTGACCCCGGACAGAGGCACCCCCAGGAGAGGGGGACAAGTGTTATGTCTCCTCACTACCCTGCACCTCCTTAGAGATGACCCCAAGGTAAAATAGTGCTTTGTGGGTGATGAACTCCAAATGTTTTGTTTTTCCATGAACCAGAAACTTTTGGAAATTTTGAGCTAAATCTGATTCATCCCTAATTGTCACCCAGGTGGGGCCATCAATGAACATGGGGAGGAACTGGAAAGGAGATCCATTGTAGACAGAACGGAGTCTGTAGGGGATCGGTCAGATCTGTGTACACTGAGCAGCAGTCATCCCCTCACTCCTTGTCTATCTTTACCCCAGAAAGTTGTGTAGTTACATTTGTTGGATTCCTCCTTCTTTATTACTTGTCTCCACCAGTTCTCTCCACGATCTTAGAGGCTGATATTTTAATATTAACCAAAGCCTCTTTCTTCATGCAAAGGATGACAGACCTTCGAGATATCAGAAATGATGCAAAAATTGTGACCTCTAAAGATTTCCACCACTTTCCTCAAAAGGGGGTCTAATGAGACGTCTTGGGGCAGGGCCGTCAACCCCATCATGATTTATACCAGTAAATGGAGCCTGAAAGCCACGTCGGCGAGGAGCTGGAATAGATCTCTGTACAGACACAAGGGCCCCGGAGGATTCATGCCAGGGTGGCGGGGCAGGGGTTGGCAAGACCAGGATAGACATTGGTCCTTATATATCAGGCTCTACGTGGGCTCAGTTATGTGGTATACAGAGATAGAAATCTGGAAACCATTTGGTAAGGAGACCCTCTGTAACTTAGCCCAAATAAGACCAAATAGAACCTAACCAAGGCTCTGACGTGTGATGGGACCCTCTGCCACATATCAGGACTGAGGCGCGGTGAGAAGGATGTACCTACAGATGTAGCAGAGCTCACCATGAATGGCTCCTATGGTTGGTGTGGGACATAAGACTGCAGCAAGTGATCAGAAGAAGAAGTCCTACAGAACTCAGGGGACATATGGTGGGCACGCTCCGAGGGATCAGGATCTGCTGTAGGTAGTCTTATTATATGTTCTAACTTCTGTAAGAGAAACACAAGCTATCCCAGAGAGCCGGAGAACGACCCGGTAATGGCCTCCAGAAGTAAAATGACCAGAAAAAACCTCCAGTATTAGAATCCATGGCTGGAGATGTCGTCACACCAAGACAGAGGCGACCTTCTAGTCTGTCGTGAAGATGGAAACTGCTCAACACATTCAAGCTCAGTCTGTTCTGGAAGGTTTGGGTCAAAGATGATCAACTTACTGTATCTTACTGGAACTTCTACTTATAGGGCTATATGGTCTCTTCACACCATCTTCTAGATTCCACCTTCGAGGCTCATGATTTATATTCAGACCTGATCGTGTCTCTTGTTTCATTACCTTCAATCTTTCTTCTCCACAGTCATTTTCACTTTAACCAGCCCCAACTCATTGTATAGGAGCCACTTCATTGATTCCACCATATCGGGATGTTTTTCTCTGGCCCCCACATTCCCCGAGCAATCCCTTCTATTGGGTTTTAGCACAGTTATGTTCTCCCCCATTATTCTAGACATCTAATCAGTTTCATAACAGAGAACCACTAAATGTGAGGTATTGATACCTGAGCCTGTATCCTGTTTTGTCTGGTGTACCCCAAAACCTGTGCCAGATCCCATATGCTGTAGTCTGCTACATGCTTTCCTGTCATCTCCCTATGCAATGTCTGGAAGCTGTGCCTGGTATCTACTGGTCCTCATCCCATTCACTTCTGGATCCTGTTCCTGGCATCTCGTGAATCCATGTTTAGGACCTCTGCCTGGTTATTGCTCCAACTGTCTCCTGGTTCCATTTGTGGATGTTTTTGCTTCCAGTTGAGGTCTACTGTGTCGCTTCCTCCTATGCCATGTCCTGCTCTTTCACGTTGGTGTTTTTAGACAATCTAGTAACACTGCTGAGGATCAACAACCCTTTAAGACTTTGCTGCTCCTTTATAGATTTCTAATTTGACCTTAGTTGGGTAAAGGATAACACTAACCCTAATTATCACCCTGGTAGGCACACCGCCACCAAGGGTACTGTGAAAATCCTGGTATGTTCCTGCACCTAACCACCTAGTGATGGTGGAGTACTGAAGCACCCATAGGCTGGTATTATTTCTGGGACTGTGTACCATCAATGTTCTTATAGTATCTGACCTGGCTCCTGTCCGGATCTTCTGACTGTGTGTGCCAGGGGTCTCCTCTGTGGACTCTGTAATTGGGCAGTGATATAATACGCATCCATTAGCTGGTGGTCAGCGATAGCTTTAGGTTTTATCGTTGTTTTGTTAAGATGAATTGTATTAACGTTTTACATTTCCTATCCTTTGGCAGAATTGCTATGGACACAAGTGATCCAGTGATGAATCCTGATACCCGCTGACCTGGATACGGGATGTACATGGAGATGTCCCTGCTATTGTTCAGTCCTAGCTGTCACCTGAGCAGATAGTGACCCCTCTTCATCCCTCTTGTTTTGAAATGTGTCCTAAATTGAGATGAAAAATGTGGGGAGGGGACACCAGGGATGGAGTAGGGATTTATAAGAGTTGTGGCTGAGAACATAGGGAGCAGTGAAGCAGAAATGAGCAGGCGAGAGATGAGAGAACTGGTTTATATGGAGCGTGTGAGCGAGGATGGGGAAGTCTCCAGTGATCACAACCACTTACATTCATGAGTCCTGTAAAGATTTCAGAGACCCTTTGGAGGACAAGAATGAAAATGGCTTCTCTCAGAAAGTCTTTGGGAACATATGTAAAACTCTAAAGTGACTCATTTGACTCCTGGATTGTGCGAGGGAGGATTTGACCTGCCCAGGAGATCTCGGTTACTGTGCATTTGCTTAGATGGAAATCATCCAACCTCAAGTCTACAGAACACTAATGTCTTCATGTTGTTTCATTGTTTGCAGAGCTGTATTTGTGTTAAGCTGCCCATACACTTCGTGTTACCTGCCCATACACTTTGTGTTACCTGCCCATACACTTCGTGTTACCTGCCTATACACTTCGTGTTACCTGCCCATACACTTCGTGTTAGCTGCCCATACACTTCGTGTTAGCTGCCCATACACTTCGTGTTAGCTGCCCATACACTTCATGTTACCTGCCTATACACTTCATGTTACCTGCCTATACACTTCGTGTTACCTGCCCATACACTTCGTGTTACCTGCCCATACACTTCGTGTTAGCTGCCCATACACTTCGTGTTAGCTGCCCATACACTTCGTGTTAGCTGCCCATACACTTTGTGTTAGCTGCCCATACACTTCGTGTTACCTGCCCATACACTTCGTGTTACCTGCCCATACACTTCGTGTTAGCTGCCCATACACTTCGTGTTACCTGCCCATACACTTCGTGTTAGCTGCCCATACACTTCGTGTTAGCTGCCCATACACTTCGTGTTAGCTGCCCATACACTTCGTGTTACCTGCCCATACACTTCGTGTTAGCTGCCCTACACCTCAGAGAGTCTCCCAAGAAGGTGGTAACACCATACAGCTATGAGACAAGAAGAATCAGGAATACACATATGCACGTATTTATCCAATGTGAATGATTGCTTAAACTGAAGACATTGCCGTACCTACCATGTAGGCAATCTAGGCAGCTGCAATGGGTCCTGCGGGTTGAGGGAGCCTATCACTGATGCTTCCACTAGGGGGAGCACAGAACAAAGAGGGATTTTTTAGCGTTTTCATTGCGTTCAATGATATCTGTGAGAATTCCTTGGTACTGAGCCCGTGGTGATGGCTGCAGCTGCGGTTTTATCACTCCGTGCCGTATTCAGGATATTTATCAGTGTCTTTATACAAAATGTCTGGTGTAAATACATTGAAAAATACGGGGTCTAAGTCACACAGGGCATGTGAAAATAGTGCACAGCCAAATTGCTTCTTTCCCCCCATTTGCAGCCTTAGCTTTCGCTTTCTGGTGCATGGACCACCAAGGACCACCTGAGAGGTGCCAAAGTTATTAAGAGATGGAAATCTTGTAATAATTTTGATTCACTCCAACACGGCTGTGTAATAGGACCCGCTTATTATACAATACTCCATGATATTTAGAATGAGAATCATATTAATAAAGCAATGGGCTGATGTGAGGTGGGGATTGTGGGGAAGCAGCAGTCCTATGTAAATTACTATGTCAGAAAACCTGTAACGTGCATGATCCTCCATGTATCTTAGTCATGTACTGAGCGAGACAGCCTGAAAGTAAGCCCTATACCATGCAGATAAGTCCTTGTGTGCAGGGACTCCTTCATAGCTGGAGGGGTCCCTGCACTCTGACACACAAATCTGCAAGATGACTCTTAACCGTAGTGCATGCTGGGGGATCTATGTGCCAAAGAGAACAGGGTTAATAGCGTTTACTGACCAATGAACGATAACATCGGCTAACGGTTTTATGACCCTGCCCACACGTGTAGGTCCCGCCTGCTTCTACTGACTCCACCTACTTGTACTGACCCCGCCTATAAAGTAGGGCTGCTTTTAGATTATTTCCAGGGATACTTTCAGCTCCCAATCTGCTCCTGCCTCTTTGTATGACCTAAAGCTGTAGAAGACTTTCATGGTTGTCTCTGCAGTACTTGTGATCTTCTCCTGGATAAGAATAACCATTAGGATTGAGCGATTGGGATCGGGAAACATCGGATCCCAATTGAGCAAATTTCATGATCGGGATCGGCTGGAAAATGATGGAAAATCAGTGGCTGCTGCGTCTCCATATAGAATAGAAACATTATATTATAATAGACATGTTCAGACTACGCAGACTAGATGAGATCACATCACACTTTATTCCAATGATATTTCTGACTCTATATAACACATAGTTGTAGATGTCCAGCAGAGGACTAGAGGAACCTACGAGGGCCCAGGCTCTAACACAATATTCCTCTAGCAGAAGACCCAAACCTGAAGGTCCTAGGGGTTATTGGAGGGTGGGCCCCAAGATTCAGCTTATCTGGTGAGCCAAGGGGACCTCAGTCCGATAACACATCCGCGTCACATCTACTCCAATGTCTTCTCTGAAGCTTTAGGGCTTGTTTGGGTTTCTACATTGAATTAAATAACGTGTCATCTCCTTCCAGGTTGTCCTCAAATGAATGTTTTCCAGTATTTGTAGAATATATAGTGCTGGGATAAACGATAGCGCTAATATAAGGGTTATCCAGTAGCCGATACTACAGAGGGCGAAAAATGAAAAATAGTAGCAGAACATGACCACGTAAAACATGGAGTAGAGGAGCAGGAAGCGCAGCATGGTGTGGACAGCGCGGCCGTACTGGTGGACTTCTCCACATGTGTTTGTGCCCTTCATCTTCTTCATGTGGCACTTCAGGAAAGAAGACGTTATGAAGATGGCAATCATCGACAAGACAAGCGGCGCCCCAATCAGAGATAATAGGAATAACTGCAAAGAGTCAGATAAGATCATCTGTACTGGGGTCAGGTGCGGAGATGAGATATAGGAGCTGTTTGTAGAGGAGACATGAGCCACTCTATAGGGAAGCAAGTGGACCAGACTGACACCCAAGGACATCATCTCCACCACCACAATCAGCCAGGACACCATGGAGCTGATCTTCATCTTCACCCAAGGAATGAAGAGCCGTCTGGACTGGACAATCTTAACGAAATAGAAGAAGCATTGGAGGGCAACGAGCCATGAACATGAGCACATGCAGTACACGATGACCACAGTGAAGAAGGGGCTCGGATGAGAGAATTGGGAAAGATCTGGCGCCAAGATGTTACAGAACTCGCTGAAAGTCATCACAGTGGTGTAAATGGTGCAAGACACTTTCAGAGCCAACTGGATCTCATCCTTCGTGTCCATCTTCTTTCTTCTTTGAAAGTCATATAAGATCACAGATATAATTAAGAAGATGGCAAACATGGTGACCAATGCCTCAGACGCTATGATTGAGAGACCAACCACCATACCCAGGCTGCCACAATCTGTACCCATGAGGATGAACGTTATAGTGACTATTCTGCAGGTGAAATGTTGCCCAGGGCTCAGACCCAACTGCACCTCTTGTGTCTCCTACCTTGTGAAGGAGCTGTGATGGGTGGTTGTCTGTGCGAATATGCAAACGCCAGGTCTACAAATCTTTCTTACAATTTGACTTACTTTGAATATGTCTCATGCAAAACAACAGATGATGGAAACCACCAGAACCACGGATGGTCAGACGTGGTGCATCAGTCAACCTGAAATACCATCAGGAAAGGAACCATTGGAGGCAACCATTGGAAAGACACAGGAGAAGCAGGAGCACGGCCCTAAGAGGGAAGCAGAAAGTGAGCGAAGTCAGAGGGGCCAAATGTAAGAAGGAAAGGATTAGGGGAGAGGCAAAAACCAGAGGGAACCTAAGAAGTAAATGACAACCTCATTGATCGTCCAACTTCTTGTGTACAACTCACTATTAGGGATGATGGAAACAGATTGTCACAAGCCGGGGTCATTATGAAGGTTTGTTATGGCCAAACGAGACATTTTTGTGGTTTGTCGCCTATGAATCCTGATAGTACAGAAGAGATTCTTCAGACCTCAGAGTCTAATAAGCAGAGGCCCATGGACACATAATAATCACTTGTAGTCGCCTCTCCTGAACAAGGTCAGTCTGTAACATGCAGGCAAATCCTGCAGATATGGAAGAACAAGTCCTGTGAGAGCCGATTGATCTGCACAAACTAGAATTGGTTCTTTTATATTCTGGGGTCTCTTCAGAGTAGACTAAGCGGAGACCCGGGAACGTGGCTGTTGGGTCATCATGACGGGGTTCAGCCTTTGGATCTCTTTACCTCTAGAAAATTTTTATTCCTGTTGGAATCTACAATGTCATAATCTGCTGAGAACTTGACCATCGGAAGGTCAAAGAGTTATAGTCAAACGTTGTCACTGTCTGAGCTCGGAGGATGGAAATCTCCTGCTTTGTTATTCAGATTCTGGTGGGTTTTTGTTACATTGGACAACATGAGAAGTTCCAGGGATAAGATGAGACTGGAAGAAAACCCATTCATGAAATGACTCACCATGACCAAGGTCACAGCAATGTCTTGCGATGAGATCGTATGTGTCAGGGGTTGGGATTGTCTTATTATTTTGTTGCGTTCTTTTTGAGGATCTGGCTCAGGCTTAGCTTGAAATGCAGAGAAGTCCTACAATACATTGACAGAATCAAAGACAGACCAGAGATTTGGCCACGTGGGATCTGGTAGGTCAGAGGTCCTGGTTTAAGAACTGCAACACTATGTAGATCTGGATTTGGTTCCGGATATTCATCCAAAGATTGTACATGAGAAATTAAACTAGATTTCTAGAAGTTGAAAGAATGTTGTGATTGAGGAGGGACGAGCGTGTATAAGGGGGTGGCATCTACAATATGGACATGGTGGGAGTATAGGGGTTCTTGAAGGCAGATAAATAATGAGGGGGATGCTGTAGATGTAGATTGGGAAGATCCAGGTCCTACATAACAGCGGTGCCTCAGTCTGTAGGTTATGGATCCCCAAGAAGGGCGGCCTGCCGGGAAGATAACGGGGTCCTCAGGCTGGAAGGTCCTCAGAGCAGGATCTTCAGGACTGGCTTAGCGTCTGGACTGGCTTAGCGTCACTGTGTCTGCAGCCCGACACGGGAAGTGAGCGGTGTATTGGGGCGGCCCTGCTGGATGCAGCGCTGCTCCAGTGGCCGCCCCTCACATGCAGGCAGAGAGCAGGTCCTCTCCCTGCCTCTGCTTGCGAACGCCACTTGCTGCGCTCGACCACGCCCACTTTCCATCCGACCCCACTCCCTTCTGCTTGGCCACGCCCCTTTCTTGCGACCCCCCCCCCCCCCCTTCCCTGATGCTGCTTCAGGCGGCAGAAAGCCCAGGTTCACCCCTGATGTGTGTGATGTGGGGAGACCTTCCAAAATTCACTTTTATGGCCCTTAACATGAGCCCTTCCAAATGAAGTTCCAGGCCCTTAAGCTGAGCTCCAGCAGAGATTGGGGCCCTTCAGGTGACTTCAGCCTCGACCTGCAGAGATTTGTTGGTTCTTGGGGTGAGTGGAGCCTTTAAAAAGCAGAGATTTATGCCCTTTTGGTGACTAGAGCCTCGCAGCAACAGCAGTGTTTCATTTTCAGGCCCTTGGGGGGGAGCCCTAAAAAATTGAGTTGCAACCCCCTGGGGAGGGGGGGGGGGAGATAATGGAAATATATATATATATATGACATGCAGAATTAGGGGCTGGGGTTGTAGGAAGAGGAGGAGGAAGAGTAAGTTGTTTGCTGACTGAATCTCTCCAGTACCTGGACTGTGGAGTGGATATGCTGTATAGTGTCAGATGGAGGTATGTAATGTACAATGTATAGTGTCAGATGGAGGGGTGTAATGTACAATGTATAGTGTCAGATGGAGGGGTGTAATGTACAATGTATAGTGTCAGATGGAGGGGTGTAATGTACAATGTATAGTGTCAGATGGAGGGGTGTAATGTACAATGTATAGTGTCAGATGGAGGGGTGTAATGTACAATGTATAGTGTCAGATGGAGGGGTGTAATGTACAATGTATAGTGTCAGATGGAGGGGTGTAATGTACAATGTATAGTGTCAGATGGAGGGGTGTAATGTACAATATATAGTGTCAGATGGAGGGTGTAATGTACAATATATAGTGTCAGATGGAGAGTGTAATGTACAATATATAGTGTCAGATGGAGGGGTGTAATGTACAATATATAGTGTCAGATGGAGGGTGTAATGTACAATATATAGTGTCAGATGGAGGGGTGTAATGTACAATGTATAGTGTCAGATGGAGGGGTGTAATGTACAATGTATAGTGTCAGATGGAGGGTGTAATGTACAATGTATAGTGTCAGATGGAGGGGTGTAATGTACAATGTATAGTGTCAGATGGAGGGGTGTAATGTACAATGTATAGTGTCAGATGGAGGGGTGTAATGTACAATGTATAGTGTCAGATGGAGGGGTGTAATGTACAATGTATAGTGTCAGATGGAGGGGTGTAATGTACAATGTATAGTGTCAGATGGAGGGGTGTAATGTACAATGTATAGTGTCAGATGGAGGGGTGTAATGTATATATATATAGTGTCAGATGGAGAGTGTAATGTACAATATATAGTGTCAGATGGAGGGGTGTAATGTACAATATATAGTGTCAGATGGAGGGTGTAATGTACAATATATAGTGTCAGATGGAGGGGTGTAATGTACAATGTATAGTGTCAGATGGAGGGGTGTAATGTACAATGTATAGTGTCAGATGGAGGGGTGTAATGTATATATATATAGTGTCAGATGGAGGGTGTAATGTATATATATATAGTGTCAGATGGAGGGGTGTAATGTACAATGTATAGTGTCAGATGGAGGGTGTAATGTACAATATATAGTGTCAGATGGAGGGGTGTAATGTACAATATATAGTGTCAGATGGAGGGGTGTAATGTATATATATATAGTGTCAGATGGAGTGGTGTAATGTACAATATATAGTGTCAGATGGAGGGGTGTAATGTACAATGTATAGTGTCAGATGGAGGGTGTAATGTACAATATATAGTGTCAGATGGAGGGTGTAATGTACAATGTATAGTGTCAGATGGAGGGGTGTAATGTACAATGTATAGTGTCAGATGGAGGGATGTAATGTATATATATATATAGTGTCAGATGGAGTGGTGTAATGTACAATATATAGTGTCAGATGGAGGGGTGTAATGTACAATGTATAGTGTCAGATGGAGGGGTGTAATGTACAATATATAGTGTCAGATGGAGGGGTGTAATGTACAATGTATAGTGTCAGATGGAGGGGTGTAATGTACAATATATAGTGTCAGATGGAGGGGTGTAATGTACAATGTATAGGGTCAGATGGAGGGGTGTAATGTACAATGTATAGTGTCAGGTGGAGGGGTGTAATGTACAATATATACTGTCAGATGGAGGGGTGTAATGTACAATATATAGTGTCAGATGGAGGGTGTAATGTATATATATATAGTGTCAGATGGAGGGGTGTAATGTACAATGTATAGTGTCAGATGGAGGGGTGTAATGTAAAATGTATAGTGTCAGATGGAGGGGTGTAATGTACAATGTATAGTGTCAGATGGAGGGGTGTAATGTACAATGTATAGTGTCAGATGGAGGGGTGTAATGTACAATGTATAGTGTCAGATGGAGGGGTGTAATGTACAATATATAGTGTCAGATGGAGGGTGTAATGTACAATATATAGTGTCAGATGGAGGGTGTAATGTACAATATATAGTGTCAGATGGAGGGTGTAATGTACAATGTATAGTGTCAGATGGAGGGGTGTAATGTACAATATATAGTGTCAGATGGAGGGGTGTAATGTACAATATATAGTGTCAGATGGAGGGTGTAATGTACAATATATAGTGTCAGATGGAGGGGTGTAATGTACAATGTATAGTGTCAGATGGAGGGGTGTAATGTACAATGTATAGTGTCAGATGGAGGGTGTAATGTACAATATATAGTGTCAGATGGAGGGGTGTAATGTACAATGTATAGTGTCAGATGGAGGGGTGTAATGTACAATGTATAGTGTCAGATGGAGGGGTGTAATGTACAATGTATAGTGTCAGATGGAGGGTGTAATGTACAATATATACTGTCAGATGGAGGGTGTAATGTATATATATATAGTGTCAGATGGAGGGTGTAATGTACAATATATAGTGTCAGATGGAGGGGTGTAATGTACAATATATAGTGTCAGATGGAGGGGTGTAATGTACAATGTATAGTGTCAGATGGAGGGGTGTAATGTACAATGTATAGTGTCAGGTGGAGGGGTGTAATGTACAATATATACTGTCAGATGGAGGGGTGTAATGTACAATATATAGTGTCAGATGGAGGGGTGTAATGTACAATGTATAGTGTCAGATGGAGGGGTGTAATGTACAATGTATAGTGTCAGATGGAGGGGTGTAATGTACAATGTATAGTGTCAGATGGAGGGGTGTAATGTACAATGTATAGGGTCAGATGGAGGGGTGTAATGTACAATGTATAGTGTCAGATGGAGGGGTGTAATGTACAATGTATAGTGTCAGATGGAGGGGTGTAATGTACAATGTATAGTGTCAGATGGAGGGGTGTAATGTACAATATATAGTGTCAGATGGAGGGTGTAATGTACAATATATAGTGTCAGATGGAGGGTGTAATGTACAATATATAGTGTCAGATGGAGGGGTGTAATGTACAATATATAGTGTCAGATGGAGGGGTGTAATGTACAATGTATAGTGTCAGATGGAGGGTGTAATGTACAATATATAGTGTCAGATGGAGGGTGTAATGTACAATATATAGTGTCAGATGGAGGGGTGTAATGTACAATATATAGTGTCAGATGGAGGGGTGTAATGTACAATATATAGTGTCAGATGGAGGGTGTAATGTACAATGTATAGTGTCAGATGGAGGGTGTAATGTACAATATATAGTGTCAGATGGAGGGGTGTAATGTACAATATATAGTGTCAGATGGAGGGGTGTAATGTACAATATATAGTGTCAGATGGAGGGTGTAATGTACAATGTATAGTGTCAGATGGAGGGTGTAATGTACAATGTATAGTGTCAGATGGAGGGGTGTAATGTACAATATATAGTGTCAGATGGAGGGTGTAATGTACAATGTATAGTGTCAGATGGAGGGGTGTAATGTACAATATATAGTGTCAGATGGAGGGGTGTAATGTACAATATATAGTGTCAGATGGAGGGGTGTAATGTACAATGTATAGTGTCAGATGGAGGGTGTAATGTATATATATAGTGTCAGATGGAGGGGTGTAATGTACAATGTATAGTGTCAGATGGAGGGGTGTAATGTACAATGTATAGTGTCAGATGGAGGAGTGTAATGTACAATGTATAGTGTCAGATGGAGGGTGTAATGTATATATATAGTGTCAGATGGAGGGGTGTAATGTATATATATATATATATATATATATATATATAGTGTCAGATGGAGGGGTGTAATGTATATATATATATAGTGTCAGATGGAGGGTGTAATGTACAATATATAGTGTCAGATGGAGGGTGTAATGTATATATATATATAGTGTCAGATGGAGGGTGTAATGTACAATGTATAGTGTCAGATGGAGGGTGTAATGTACAATATATAGTGTCAGATGGAGGGGTGTAATGTACAATATATAGTGTCAGATGGAGGGTGTAATGTACAATGTATACTGTCAGATGGAGGGGTGTAATGTACAATATATAGTGTCAGATGGAGGGTGTAATGTACAATATATAGTGTCAGATGGAGGGGTGTAATGTACAATATATAGTGTCAGATGGAGGGGTGTAATGTACAATGTATAGTGTCAGATGGAGGGGTGTAATGTACAATGTATAGTGTCAGATGGAGGGTGTAATGTATATATATAGTGTCAGATGGAGGGGTGTAATGTATATATATATATATATATATATATATATATAGTGTCAGATGGAGGGGTGTAATGTATATATATATATATAGTGTCAGATGGAGGGTGTAATGTACAATATATAGTGTCAGATGGAGGGTGTAATGTATATATATATATAGTGTCAGATGGAGGGTGTAATGTACAATGTATAGTGTCAGATGGAGGGTGTAATGTACAATATATAGTGTCAGATGGAGGGGTGTAATGTACAATGTATACTGTCAGATGGAGGGGTGTAATGTACAATATATAGTGTCAGATGGAGGGGTGTAATGTACAATGTATAGTGTCAGATGGAGGGGTGTAATGTACAATATATAGTGTCAGATGGAGGGGTGTAATGTACAATATATAGTGTAAGATGGAGGGTGTAATGTACAATGTATAGTGTCAGATGGAGGGTGTAATGTACAATGTATAGAGTCAGATGGAGTGTGTAATGTACAATATATAGTGTCAGATGGAGGGGTGTAATGTACAATATATAGTGTCAGATGGAGGGGTGTAATGTACAATATATAGCGTCAGATGGAGGGTGTAATGTACAATATATAGCGTCAGATGGAGTGGTGTAATGTACAATGTATAGTGTCAGATGGAGGGGTGTAATGTACAATATATAGTGTCGGATGGAGGGTGTAATGTACAATATATAGTGTCAGATGGAGGGTGTAATGTACAATGTATAGAGTCAGATGGAGGGGTGTAATGTACAATGTATAGCGTCAGATGGAGGGTGTAATGTACAATGTATAGTGTCAGATGGAGGGGTGTAATGTACAATGTATAGTGTCAGATGGAGGGTGTAATGTACATTATATAGTGTCAGATGGAGGAGCGTAATGTACAATGTATAGTGTCAGATGGAGGGGTGTAATGTACAATGTATAGTGTCAGATGGAGGGATGTAATGTATATATATATAGTGTCAGATGGAGTGGTGTAATGTACAATATATAGTGTCAGATGGAGGGGTGTAATGTACAATATATAGTGTCAGATGGAGGGGTGTAATGTACAATATATAGTGTCAGATGGAGGGGTGTAATGTACAATGTATAGTGTCAGATGGAGGGGTGTAATGTACAATGTATAGTGTCAGATGGAGGAGCGTAATGTACAATGTATAGTGTCAGATGGAGGGGTGTAATGTACAATATATAGTGTCAGATGGAGGGTGTAATGTACAATATATAGTGTCAGATGGAGGGGTGTAATGTACAATATATAGTGTCAGATGGAGGGGTGTAATGTACAATATATAGTGTCAGATGGAGGGGTGTAATGTACAATATATAGCGTCAGATGGAGGGGTGTAATGTACAATGTATAGCGTCAGATGGAGGGTGTAATGTACAATATATAGTGTCAGATGGAGGGGTGTAATGTACAATATATAGTGTCAGATGGAGGGTGTAATGTACAATATATAGTGTCAGATGGAGGGTGTAATGTACAATGTATAGCGTCAGATGGAGGGTGTAATGTACAATATATAGTGTCAGATGGAGGGGTGTAATGTACAATATATAGTGTCAGATGGAGTGGTGTAATGTACAATGTATAGTGTCAGATGGAGGGGTGTAATGTATAATATATAGTGTCAGATGGAGGGTGTAATGTACAATGTATAGTGTCAGATGGAGGGGTGTAATGTACAATGTATAGTGTCAGATGGAGGGGTGTAATGTACAATATATAGTGTCAGATGGAGTGGTGTAATGTACAATGTATAGTGTCAGATGGAGTGGTGTAATGTACAATGTATAGTGTCAGATGGAGGGGTGTAATGTACAATGTATAGCGTCAGATGGAGGGGTGTAATGTACAATATATAGCGTCAGATGGAGGGGTGTAATGTACAATATATAGTGTCAGATGGAGGGTGTAATGTACAATATATAGTGTCAGATGGAGTGGTGTAATGTACAATGTATAGTGTCAGATGGAGGGGTGTAATGTACAATATATAGCGTCAGATGGAGGGTGTAATGTACAATATATAGTGTCAGATGGAGGGTGTAATGTACAATATATAGTGTCAGATGGAGGGGTGTAATGTACAATATATAGTGTCAGATGGAGGGGTGTAATGTACAATATATAGTGTCAGATGGAGGGGTGTAATGTACAATGTATAGTGTCAGATGGAGGGGTGTAATGTACAATGTATAGTGTCAGATGGAGGGTGTAATGTACAATGTATAGTGTCAGATGGAGGGTGTAATGTACAATATATAGTGTCGGATGGAGGGTGTAATGTACAATATATAGTGTCAGATGGAGGGTGTAATGTACAATGTATAGTGTCAGATGGAGGGTGTAATGTACAATATATAGTGTCAGATGGAGGGGTGTAATGTACAATGTATAGTGTCGGATGGAGGGGTGTAATGTATATATATAGTGTCAGATGGAGGGGTGTAATGTACAATGTATAGTGTCAGATGGAGGGGTGTAATGTACAATGTATAGTGTCAGATGGAGGGTGTAATGTACAATATATACTGTCAGATGGAGGGTGTAATGTATATATATATAGTGTCAGATGGAGGGTGTAATGTACAATATATAGTGTCAGATGGAGGGTGTAATGTACAATGTATAGTGTCAGATGGAGGGTGTAATGTATATATATATAGTGTCAGATGGAGGGTGTAATGTACAATATATAGTGTCAGATGGAGGGTGTAATGTATATATATATAGTGTCAGATGGAGGGTGTAATGTACAATATATAGTGTCAGATGGAGGGTGTAATGTACAATGTATAGTGTCAGATGGAGGGGTGTAATGTACAATGTATAGTGTCAGATGGAGGGTGTAATGTACAATATATAGTGTCAGATGGAGGGGTGTAATGTACAATATATAGTGTCAGATGGAGGGGTGTAATGTACAATATATAGTGTCAGATGGAGTGGTGTAATGTACAATGTATAGTGTCAGATGGAGGGTGTAATGTACAATGTATAGTGTCAGATGGAGGGGTGTAATGTACAATATATAGTGTCAGATGGAGGGTGTAATGTACAATATATAGTGTCAGATGGAGGGGTGTAATGTATAATATATAGTGTCAGATGGAGGGGTGTAATGTACAATGTATAGTGTCAGATGGAGGGGTGTAATGTACAATATATAGTGTCAGATGGAGGGGTGTAATGTACAATATATAGTGTCAGATGGAGGGTGTAATGTACAATGTATAGTGTCAGATGGAGGGGTGTAATGTACAATATATAGTGTCAGATGGAGGGTGTAATGTACAATGTATAGTGTCAGATGGAGGGGTGTAATGTACAATATATAGTGTCAGATGGAGGGTGTAATGTACAATATATAGTGTCAGATGGAGGGGTGTAATGTACAATATATAGTGTCAGATAGAGGGGTGTAATGTACAATGTATAGTGTCAGATGGAGGGGTGTAATGTACAATATATAGTGTCAGATGGAGGGGTGTAATGTACAATATATAGTGTCAGATGGAGGGTGTAATGTACAATGTATAGTGTCAGATGGAGGGTGTAATGTACATTATATAGTGTCAGATGGAGGAGCGTAATGTACAATGTATAGTGTCAGATGGAGGGGTGTAATGTACAATATATAGTGTCAGATGGAGGGTGTAATGTACAATATATAGTGTCAGATGGAGGGGTGTAATGTACAATATATAGTGTCAGATGGAGGGGTGTAATGTACAATATATAGTGTCAGATGGAGGGGTGTAATGTACAATGTATAGTGTCAGATGGAGGGGTGTAATGTACAATGTATAGTGTCAGATGGAGGGTGTAATGTACAATATATAGTGTCGGATGGAGGGTGTAATGTACAATATATAGTGTCAGATGGAGGGTGTAATGTACAATGTATAGTGTCAGATGGAGGGGTGTAATGTACAATGTATAGTGTCAGATGGAGGGGTGTAATGTATATATATAGTGTCAGATGGAGGGGTGTAATGTACAATGTATAGTGTCAGATGGAGGGGTGTAATGTACAATGTATAGTGTCAGATGGAGGGTGTAATGTACAATGTATAGTGTCAGATGGAGGGGTGTAATGTATATATATAGTGTCAGATGGAGGGGTGTAATGTACAATGTATAGTGTCAGATGGAGGGGTGTAATGTACAATGTATAGTGTCAGATGGAGGGTGTAATGTACAATATATAGTGTCAGATGGAGGGTGTAATGTACAATGTATAGTGTCAGATGGAGGGGTGTAATGTATATATATAGTGTCAGATGGAGGGGTGTAATGTACAATGTATAGTGTCAGATGGAGGGTGTAATGTACAATGTATAGGGTCAGATGGAGGGGTGTAATGTACAATATATAGTGTCAGATGGAGGGGTGTAATGTACAATGTATAGTGTCAGATGGAGGGTGTAATGTACAATATATAGTGTCAGATGGAGGGGTGTAATGTACAATATATAGTGTCAGATGGAGGGGTGTAATGTACAATGTATAGTGTCAGATGGAGGGTGTAATGTACAATATATAGTGTCAGATGGAGGGTGTAATGTACAATATATAGTGTCAGATGGAGGGGTGTAATGTACAATGTATAGTGTCAGATGGAGGGGTGTAATGTACAATGTATAGTGTCAGATGGAGGGGTGTAATGTACAATGTATAGTGTCAGATGGAGGGTGTAATGTACAATATATAGTGTCAGATGGAGGGGTGTAATGTACAATGTATAGTGTCAGATGGAGGGGTGTAATGTACAATGTATAGTGTCAGATGGAGGGGTGTAATGTACAATATATAGTGTCAGATGGAGGGGTGTAATGTACAATGTATAGTGTCAGATGGAGGGGTGTAATGTACAATGTATAGTGTCAGATGGAGGGGTGTAATGTACAATATATAGTGTCAGATGGAGGGGTGTAATGTACAATATAAAGCGTCAGATGGAGGGGTGTAATGTACAATATATAGTGTCAGATGGAGGGTGTAATGTACAATGTATAGTGTCAGATGGAGAGTGTAATGTACAATGTATAGTGTCAGATGGAGGGGTGTAATGTACAATATATAGTGTCAGATGGAGGGGTGTAATGTACAATGTATAGTGTCAGATGGAGGGGTGTAATGTACAATGTATAGTGTCAGATGGAGGGGTGTAATGTACAATATATAGTGTCAGATGGAGGGGTGTAATGTACAATATAAAGCGTCAGATGGAGGGGTGTAATGTACAATGTATAGTGTCAGATGGAGGGTGTAATGTACAATATATAGTGTCAGATGGAGGGGTGTAATGTACAATATATAGTGTCAGATGGAGGGGTGTAATGTACAATATATAGCGTCAGATGGAGGGGTGTAATGTACAATGTATAGTGTCAGATGGAGGGGTGTAATGTACAATGTATAGTGTCAGATGGAGGGTGTAATGTACAATATATAGTGTCAGATGGAGGGGTGTAATGTACAATATATAGTGTCAGATGGAGGGGTGTAATGTACAATATATAGTGTCAGATGGAGGGGTGTAATGTACAATATATAGTGTCAGATGGAGGGGTGTAATGTACAATATATTGTGTCAGATGGAGGGGTGTAATGTACAATGTATAGTGTCAGATGGAGGGGTGTAATGTACAATGTATAGTGTCAGATGGAGGGTGTATTGTACAATATATAGTGTCAGATGGAGGGTGTAATGTATATATATATAGTGTTAGATGGAGGGTGTAATGTATATATATATAGTGTCAGATGGAGGGTGTAATGTACAATATATAGTGTCAGATGGAGGGGTGTAATGTACAATATATAGTGTCAGATGGAGGGGTGTAATGTACAATATATAGTGTCAGATGGAGGGTGTAATGTACAATATATAGTGTCAGATGGAGGGGTGTAATGTACAATATATAGTGTCAGATGGAGGGTGTAATGTATATATATATAGTGTCAGATGGAGGGTGTAATGTATATATATATAGTGTCAGATGGAGGGGTGTAATGTACAATGTATAGTGTCAGATGGAGGGTGTAATGTATATATATATAGTGTCAGATGGAGGGTGTAATGTACAATGTATAGCGTCAGATGGAGGGTGTAATGTATATATATATAGTGTCAGATGGAGGGTGTAATGTATATATATATATATTTAGTGTCAGATGGATGGTGTAATGTACAATATATAGTGTCAGATGGAGGGGTGTAATGTACAATATATAGCGTCAGATGGAGGGGTGTAATGTACAATGTATAGTGTCAGATGGAGGGGTGTAATGTACAATGTATAGTGTCAGATGGAGGGTGTAATGTACAATATATAGTGTCAGATGGAGGGGTGTAATGTACAATATATAGTGTCAGATGGAGGGGTGTAATGTACAATATATAGTGTCAGATGGAGGGGTGTAATGTACAATATATAGTGTCAGATGGAGGGGTGTAATGTACAATATATTGTGTCAGATGGAGGGGTGTAATGTACAATGTATAGTGTCAGATGGAGGGGTGTAATGTACAATGTATAGTGTCAGATGGAGGGTGTAATGTACAATATATAGTGTCAGATGGAGGGTGTAATGTATATATATATAGTGTTAGATGGAGGGTGTAATGTATATATATATAGTGTCAGATGGAGGGTGTAATGTACAATATATAGTGTCAGATGGAGGGGTGTAATGTACAATATATAGTGTCAGATGGAGGGGTGTAATGTACAATATATAGTGTCAGATGGAGGGTGTAATGTACAATATATAGTGTCAGATGGAGGGGTGTAATGTACAATATATAGTGTCAGATGGAGGGTGTAATGTATATATATATAGTGTCAGATGGAGGGTGTAATGTATATATATATAGTGTCAGATGGAGGGGTGTAATGTACAATGTATAGTGTCAGATGGAGGGTGTAATGTATATATATATAGTGTCAGATGGAGGGTGTAATGTACAATGTATAGCGTCAGATGGAGGGTGTAATGTATATATATATAGTGTCAGATGGAGGGTGTAATGTATATATATATATATTTAGTGTCAGATGGATGGTGTAATGTACAATGTATAGTGTCAGATGGAGGGTGTAATGTACAATGTATAGTGTCAGATGGAGGGGTGTAATGTACAATGTATAGGGTCAGATGGAGGGGTGTAATGTACAATATATAGTGTCAGATGGAGGGTGTAATGTACAATGTATAGTGTCAGATGGAGGGGTGTAATGTACAATGTATAGGGTCAGATGGAGGGGTGTAATGTATATATATATAGTGTCAGATGGAGGGTGTAATGTACAATGTATAGTGTCAGATGGAGGGTGTAATGTACAATGTATAGTGTCAGATGGAGGGGTGTAATGTACAATATATAGTGTCAGATGGAGGGGTGTAATGTACAATGTATAGTGTCAGATGGAGGGTGTAATGTACAATATATAGTGTCAGATGGAGGGGTGTAATGTACAATGTATAGGGTCAGATGGAGGGGTGTAATGTACAATGTATAGTGTCAGATGGAGGGTGTAATGTACAATGTATAGTGTCAGATGGAGGGGTGTAATGTACAATGTATAGGGTCAGATGGAGGGGTGTAATGTATATATATATAGTGTCAGATGGAGGGTGTAATGTACAATGTATAGTGTCAGATGGAGGGTGTAATGTACAATGTATAGTGTCAGATGGAGGGGTGTAATGTACAATGTATAGGGTCAGATGGAGGGTGTAATGTACAATGTATAGGGTCAGATGGAGGGGTGTAATGTATATATATATAGTGTCAGATGGAGGGTGTAATGTACAATGTATAGTGTCAGATGGTATTCCCAGTGATTGATGCCGCGGTCGTGTATATACGCAGCCACTTCCATCACATGCAGCACTTGGATCCGCTATTCTCACAATTGCTGGAGGTCTCACCCATCTCCCAGTGATCAAACACTTCTCCTCTGTCCTGGCCCCTCATGGCACATGTCCCACAATTTTCTCCACTCTTCTCTAAGTTTCGGGTCTCCTCGAATAATAATGAAGGATTGCAAAGGGCCAAATAGTAAAAATGAAATGAGAATCAAATTACTAAGAAAAGGAAATTTAGGAAAGTCCAGCAGGTTAGCGACGGCCATGTCTAACATGAAGAAGACGTAAATCCCCAGAAAGTGTTTGAGTGTCCTCAGAGCCCCCCGATAAGAGTCTAGCTGGGCACTGCCAGGAGGACCCAGGGTTCTGCTCATCTTATGTACATGAAGCTTGAGAGAGATGAAGGTAAAAGAGGTGAAGACTACGACGACCAGGACAGAAGTCACGTTATTGAGATATGTCACCAGGAGGACTCTGTTTGCCAGGAGGTTGCGTTCCATCACGGTGGTGGAAACTAAAGATTTTAGAGGGAAGACAATGAGTATTGTTTGTAAGATGCTACTACATAGACAGGCCACCTCCACCACCACTATGGACCATGGTATGATCACATCAATCTTCAGCTTCATCAGGGAGAGACAGCGGGATTGGAACGGTATGATCTTAATCAGGTAGAAGAGGCAGAGGCAGAAGGTCAACCATACGCTGGACACGGCCGAGTAGATCATCAGCGAGCTTACTATAACATCCAAGAAGATATCCAGCCTGAGGAAGACAATCCTGGTCAGAATCCTGAGGGACATCCAGATGGAAAAGGACATGTTGGAGAAGCTGAGTGCGCACAGGATCTTGTTTCTGGTGCTGATGTCTTGTTTCTTAAAGAACCCTTTAAAGATAGTGAACATGATAAAAGAGCTTACAGCTACCGCCATCGTTGTCACCAGGGCCAGAAGGACGAGGCTGAGGACGGAGCTGACCCCGATGGAGCCACAGTGAGAACTCTCCAGCCCTCCCTGATGGGTCCAGTTACAGGATGGACTGTAAGCCATTGGGCCCTATTCATACAAGGCAGTTTTGGGGTCGGTGTGATGCGTCTCTGCTGCTCGTCTCTCCTTGGAGTCTCGGAGTGTTTCTGGCACAGATGCGGCTCCGCACAATATTATCTGCTTGGATTCCTTGTCATCACATCACTCCATTTGCATCTATGTAAAGTCGGAGAGTTCTGTTCTCTGACACTGAAATCCCAAATGGAGAGAATCAGAATTATCCACCAGAAGTAAAACTACGTGCGGGGCGGGGGCAGAGTTATCCCACCAGAAGTGTAAGTACGTGCGGGGCGGGGGCAGAATTATCCACCAGAAGTAAAACTACGTGCGGGGCGAGGGCAGAGTTATCAACCAGAAGTGTAAGTACGTGCGGGGCGGGGGCAGAGTTATCCACCAGAAGTGTAAGTACATGCGGGGCGGGGGCAGAGTTATCCCACCAGAAGTGTAAGTACATGCGGGGCGGGGGCAGAGTTATCCCACCAGAAGTGTAAGTACGTGCGGGGCGGGGGCAGAGTTATCCACCAGAAGTGTAAGTACATGCGGGGCGGGGGCAGAGTTATCCCACCAGAAGTGTAAGTACGTGCGGGGCGGGGGCAGAATTATCCACCAGAAGTAAAACTACGTGCAGGGCGGGGGCAGAGTTATCCCACCAGAAGTGTAAGTACGTGCGGGGCGGGGGCAGAGTTATCCACCAGAAGTGTAAGTACATGCGGGGCGGGGGCAGAGTTATCCACCAGAAGTGTAAGTACGTGCGGGGCGGGGGCAGAGTTATCCACCAGAAGTAAAACTACGTGCGGGGCGGGGGCAGAATTATCAACCAGAAGTGTAAGTACGTGCGGGGCGGGGGCAGAGTTATCCACCAGAAGTGTAAGTACGTGCGTCTCTGTGAGGGGTGACATGGCGTGGCCGGCGCCCTCTCCAGATTTGAGCATTTGTGACTTTTTCCTTTGGGGGTAAATAAAGGAAAAGGTTTTTAAAAATCGTCCACAGACTCTGGAAGAACTTAAGGAGAGAATCAGGGAGGAAGCTACGGCAATACCCATCCAGATTCGCCTTCAAGAGCGTACCGCTGCTGACGGCCGCCATCTTCCCGATATCATCTTTACCACTTAATGTAAAAAAAACTAGATTCTGAACCGAATTAAGCAATATAAACAGAATTTCTGTACGTTGAGTTGTTTTTGTTTTATATCCCTTTAAAACCGGTTCGTACCTTTTTCCCCACCCTATATATACTGAGGAGTAATTATGTAGATGAGGAACAGAAAGGGATGTGTGGATTTATTTCACCTGCAATGTTCTCCGTACACAGAACCTTCACTCTGCAAGGTCGCCACTAGCCATGATGGTGACCACCTAGTAATGGTGACCAGCTCTTAGCCATGATGGCGACCACCTAGTAATGGTGATGAGCTCTTGGTCATAATGGAGACCACCTGGTAATGACAATGATCCCTTGGAAATCTAGATGACCATATGATGAATAAAGATGAGCTGGATTTGACCCAAATTCTAACCTTTTGGGTTCATCCCCCCATGAATTACTCTTATACTCTGAAATCACTTCATACCCCAGAGGAGGTGTGAAATAATAATAATAATCCCTCTACTCTCCTTCCATCGCCTCTCCCGAGATACCTGGGGTATCGCATACACTTTAGGGATACCCCTGCCCCCTCCAGCCCCCTGGCTGATGTGACACACCACATATGGGGACCAGGACATGTGATGCGATAACACACGTGTGATGTCATTCAGGGCATGTGGCATTAGCCAGGACCCTATAAGAGGACCCTAAAGGAGCGGCCGATGCTGTGAGGGACCCCAGGAGAGGTGAGGGAAGACACTTGTAACCGGTAATCCTGTCTCCTCTTGTAAGTCTGTCTGTAAACCCCATGTGATCCTGGAGTTGGGCCCCTACATGTCACTCGTAGGAACAAAACTCTAGAAAAGGACAAACCTGTTGGATCATAGAAGAGGCAGCAGGAAAGGTGTAACCGCCATACTCGTCCGCCACCACCATCAGTAACCAGCCAAGACGTATTTATTATATAAAACATACAAAGAATGAATGAGGTCATCGATCATTACTATAGGGCTGATTACATCCTATACATTAGGTACATATAGCTATATAGATAGATTGTGCTGATACACTACACCGAGCAAAAATCTGCCCACATGTAGATCCCAAAAGATCAGTCTAGTGAAATATCTGTGATATCCTGTAGGGCTCAGTTCACACCGGGGATGAATTCTGTGCAGGGTCTCCATCCACAAAACCACTTAAAACATGTGGAGAGAGAAGTTCTGTAAGCTGGACTCTTCTCTATTTAGTGGGATTTCTGTTTTTTGGGTCCCCAAGAAGACTAAAATAATGGAAAGCCCAATGCTCGTGTGAACCTCGTGGAAGACAACCCGGCAGTGAGTAATAGAGTGTATACACAGCCTAGATCTAGGGAGCCTATCATGGGCTTCTGGTCCCTATGTCGTTCTTTGGTCCTAATGATGACCCATAGACATAACAGTGGATCCCATATCTTGATGTCGGACGCCTGGCAATGGTGGTAACTGGTACGTCTTTGTTTTACACGATCACCCCCATAAACATTGACTTGATGTGGAGCCTTTAATAATGAGAATAACCCAACCACGTGGAGTGACAACCTCTGATCTACATGGTGACCATTGGTTACTATGATGACTCCCTTTTAGTGATGATAATGACCATGTGGCCATGAGCCCCTAGTAGTGGAGAAAGCTCTTGGTCATGATTTTGAGTCCTAGATATGATGGTGACCACTAGATATGATGGTGACCACTAGATATGATGTCCACCTCTTGGATATGATGGTGACCACTAGATATGATGTCCACCTCTTGGATATGATGGTGACCACTAGATATGATGGTGACCACTAAATATGGTGGTGACCTCTTGGATACGATGGTGACCACTAGATATGATGGTGACCTCTTGGATATGATGGTGACCACTAGATATCATAGTGACCACTTGGATATGATGGTGACCACAAGATATGATGGTGACCTCTTGGATATGGTGGTGACCACTAGATATGATGGTGACCACAAGATATGATGGTGACCTCTTGGATATGATGTCCACCTCTTGGATATGATGGTGAGCTCCTGGTAATGATAATAGACTTTTGATCTTGATGATGACAGTTTGTACTTTTTCATTTTGGATTTGTGACCACTAGATATGGTGGTGACCTCTTGGATATGATGGTGACCACTAGATATGATGGTGACCACTAGATATGATGTCCACCTCTTGGATATGATGGTGACCACTAGATATGATGTCCACCTCTTGGATATGATGGTGACCACTAGATATGATGGTGACCACTAAATATGATGGTGACCACTAGATATGATGTCCACCTCTTGGATATGATGGTGACCACTAGATATGATGTCCACCTCTTGGATATGATGGTGACCACTAGATATGATGGTGACCACTAAATATGGTGGTGACCTCTTGGATACGATGGTGACCACTAGATATGATGGTGACCTCTTGGATATGATGGTGACCACTAGATATCATAGTGACCACTTGGATATGATGGTGACCACAAGATATGATGGTGACCTCTTGGATATGGTGGTGACCACTAGATATGATGGTGACCACTAAATATGATGGTGACCACTAGATATGATGTCCACCTCTTGGATATGATGGTGACCACTAGATATGATGTCCACCTCTTGGATATGATGGTGACCACTAGATATGATGTCCACCTCTTGGATATGATGGTGACCTCTTGGATATGATGGTGACCACTAGATATGATGGTGACCTCTTGGATATGACGCTGAGCTCCTGGAAACGATAATAGACTTTTGATCTTGATGATGATACTTTGTATTTTGTCATTTTGGATTTGTTTCATGGCGGCTTCCTCACAAAGTAACGCAAAGGACGATGATTAACACAATGAGAAGGATGATGATGAGACCACCGATAATTCCAAACACCATCTAGAAGACAAGACGTGATTAATAAAACATTGTATCTGCTGTATATAACCCGTCCTGGCGCGGGATCAGATATCTGCGTCTATTTAATCACTAGAGCTGAAGCTTTCCGTTCTCTGAGGCTTCGGATGCCCAGAGCGCACCAGTATAGAGCTGAGCGGTGGGGGGGAGCAGTCTGCGGGGACGGACTATCTAAGCTTACAGGCATTCTCTATGGCTCTGTCTTCTCGGCCGCGCTACAGTCCTGGGAATGTCCTTGTTCACTGCTTTACAAAGGTGTCAGGAGGGCGAAAATACCCCAAAAAGTCTTCACATTTAGGATAAATAAAGAGTGCACCAAACCTATCGGCTACCATGAAGAACCCCGAAGTGACTCCTCTGCTGCAGACCTTGTGATCCACCAGCAACAGAGACTGCTTACAATGTACACAAATGGGGGTCCCCCCAAAAAATGACGGGGTGTCAGCTACAATAACAAGACAACAGAGACAGGGGCGGCCAGTAATGAGAGCGGACATAGTAATGAGTGAGCAGCTCTCAGTGCGTGGCCCCCGTGGTCGGCTCTTACCTTCTCCCGCTTCTTCTTTTTTTGCTCCTTTAATACAAAAAAAAAAATCCCAATTTAATTCAATAATGAAATAAGAATTTAAAGAAATGCAGCAGATGGCAAAGCAAAGCGGAACGTAGAGCTCGGAGAGCTCGCAACCGAATCCTTGTTTGTAGATACCGATCCTGAACTTCCCAAACACAAGCGGTGGCATTGGCTGAGTATGGACGTGTTCACATTGTAGGGAATATCCAGACCCTTCTGTCCCCTCTACGCTCCTCTCTCATCAGATCCCACTGCCCCTATGGTACTGACCCCTGTATACTGCCCCTATGGTACTGACCCCTGTATATTGCCCCTATGGTACTGACCCTGTATATTGCCCCTATGGTACTGACCCGTGTATACTGCCCCTATGGTACTGACCCCTGTATACTGCCCCTATGGTACTGACCCCTGTATATTGCCCCTATGGTACTGAGCCCTGTATATTGCCCCTATGGTACTGAGCCCTGTATATTGCCCCTATGGTACTGAGCCCTGTATATTGCCCCTATGGTACTGACCCCTGTATATTGCCCCTATGGTACTGACCCCTGTATACTGCCCCTATGGTACTGACCCCTGTATATTGCCCCTATGGTACTGACCCTGTATATTGCCCCTATGGTACTGACCCGTGTATACTGCCCCTATGGTACTGACCCCTGTATACTGCCCCTATGGTACTGACCCCTGTATATTGCCCCTATGGTACTGAGCCCTGTATATTGCCCCTATGGTACTGAGCCCTGTATATTGCCCCTATGGTACTGACCCTGTATATTGCCCCTATGGTACTGACCCCTGTATATTGCCCCTATGGTACTGACCCCTGTATACTGCCCCTATGGTACTGACCCGTGTATATTGCCCCTATGGTACTGACCCCTGTATATTGCCCCTATGGTACTGACCCCTGTATACTGCCCCTATGGTACTGACCCCTGTATACTGCCCCTATGGTACTGACCCCTGTATACTGCCCCTATGGTACTGACCCCTGTATATTGCCCCTATGGTACTGACCCCTGTATACTGCCCCTATGGTACTGACCCCTGTATATTGCCCCTATGGTACTGACCCCTGTATACTGCCCCTATGGTACTGACCCCTGTATATTGCCGCTATGGTACTGACCCCTGTATATTGCCCCTATGGTACTGAGCCCTGTATATTGCCCCTATGGTACTGACCCTGTATATTGCCCCTATGGTACTGAGCCCTGTATACTGCCCCTATGGTACTGACCCCTGTATACTGCCCCTATGGTACTGACCCCTGTATATTGCCCCTATGGTACTGACCCTGTATATTGCCCCTATGGTACTGAGCCCTGTATACTGCCCCTATGGTACTGACCCCTGTATACTGCCCCTATGGTACTGACCCCTGTATATTGCCCCTATGGTACTGACCCCTGTATACTGCCCCTATGGTACTGGTTGCTGTGATACTTGCCCCTATGGTACTGACCCCTGTATATTGCCCCTATGGTACTGACCCCTGTATATTGCCCCTATGGTACTGACCCCTGTATATTGCCCCTATGGTACTGAGCCCTGTATACTGCCCCTATGGTACTGACCCCTGTATACTGCCCCTATGGTACTGAGCCCTGTATATTGCCCCTATGGTACTGACCCCTGTATATTGCCCCTATGGTACTGACCCCTGTATACTGCCCCTATGGTACTGGTCGCTGTGATACTTGCCCCTATGGTACTGACCCCTGTATATTGCCCCTATGGTACTGACCCCTGTATACTGCCCCTATGGTACTGACCCCTGTATACTGCCCCTATGGTACTGGTCGCTGTGATACTTGCCCCTATGGTACTGACCCCTGTATACTGCCCCTATGGTACTGACCCCTGTATATTGCCCCTATGGTACTGACCCTGTATATTGCCCCTATGGTACTGACCCCTGTATATTGCCCCTATGGTACTGACCCCTGTATACTGCCCCTATGGTACTGACCCCTGTATATTGCCCCTATGGTACTGAGCCCTGTATATTGCCCCTATGGTACTGACCCCTGTATATTGCCCCTATGGTACTGACCCCTGTATACTGCCCCTATGGTACTGACCCCTGTATATTGCCCCTATGGTACTGAGCCCTGTATATTGCCCCTATGGTACTGACCCCTGTATATTGCCCCTATGGTACTGACCCCTGTATATTGCCCCTATGGTACTGACCCCTGTATACTGCCCCTATGGTACTGACCCCTGTATATTGCCCCTATGGTACTGACCCCTGTATACTGCCCCTATGGTACTGACCCCTGTATACTGCCCCTATGGTACTGACCCTGTATATTGCCCCTATGGTACTGACCCCTGTATACTGCCCCTATGGTACTGGTCGCTGTGATACTTGCCCCCTGATTCTTATCAGTCTCTGGTTTCGGCCAGCATTGTCCTCCAGGACTGATGTTATAGATTCTATGGATTGTGGTTGTAAATACATCAATATATCCATGAAAGTCGTCTTACCCCTCCCCCCCTTTCCTTGAAAAAATAGACTGGAATGACATAATGTGCGTGTATGAGTAAAGGGGGGGGGGTCTTTTGGATCCCTTAGGGGTCATCAGACAGATCTCCGGGTCCACATTAATATCAGAAGACTGACGATATATATGGGCCGTCTCCAGTCAGACATGGAATTTACCTTCCCAATATTGTTCTGCGGTGTCTGCAACGAGAGAAAGATGATCAATAATAATAAATATGGACCGGCCATTATAGAGAGAGCGATGTGTGATGGAAAGATCTGTATCGCCCCACAGTCCGTACTCACCGGTATATGGGGGTTCTGCCCAGGGAGGAGAGTCACCTATAAGAAATCACAGGCAATAAACTGCAAGCCATCAACATCGTGTGAATGCACCCTTAGAATTTGTTATAATGTTATCATTATTATTATTATTATTATTATTATTATCATTATCATTATTATTATTATCAGATTTCTCACCAGTGGATCGTCCGGCATATCTGGAAAATAAAGTAAGCAGTGTTCAGATGTCATCACTTATTACGGTTATTATTACTCTCATGTCTTTATTATTATTATTATTATTATGACTTTCAGTTATTATTAATATTCTTATATAATTACAAATTAAATAAATAGAACAATCACCGGCCGTCTCCTCCACATCACTGCCTGACATACAAATATCACTAAGCTCTGGGTCCTCGTTGTGCTCAGCCAAAAAAACAGACGCTACAGATGTATAAGAAGAGAAGCCGACGCGTCATTTACATAAAAGGCTTCTGTATTGTAAGAACATGAGGATCAGTGACATATAGCTATTATTATTATTATTATTATTATTATTATTATTGTTGTTGTTGTTGTTGTTGTTGTTGTTGTTGTTATTATTATTATTATTAATTATTATATTATTTATTATTAATTATTATATTATTATTTATTGTTATTATTATTACTATTATTATTATTATATTATTACTATTACTATATTATTATTATTATTATTATTATCATTATTATTATTATTATTATTTCTTGTTTTCGGCTGTGTCTCTGGCTGATGTTGATGATTATTATTGGTGTATTTTCTTATATACAGTGGGACTCGAGGACTTGGCCTCTGTACATGCGATTCGAGCCCTGGCTTTGGCTCTGGGTCATTTCTCAGGTCACATCTGATTTCTACCATAGTTCTGGGATTTTCTTCTGCAGTCACATGATGATAGGACATAACTTGTCATCAGATCAGTAATACACAACCCTGTCTGGAGATTACCTGGACGATCACTTCGTGGACCTCGGCTCTCGGAACCTGAAACCAGAGGAGAACAAGCTCAGTAATTGTCATCTGACCAGTGGGGCGCATTCTGCTCCATCTCCTTAAGGATCTATTGGAGGGTTTGTGTTCTACAGGCCGGTGGTAGAAGATGGTGGATCACAGGGACCAACAACATTAGGAAGTATTTTGTTAATGTGAAACTATTGCCAGCCCGTCCCAGTCATTACAGATTATTAATCCCAGATTACTTTGGTACTTTCCATAGCGATGGCCCCGGCAGGCACAGAATTATATCCATGTGACCAACAATCCATCATGTCCCTATCACCTTACCTGGACTGGGTGGAGAGGACCGCGGGAGGCTTTGGAAACCTGAAGAATAATGAGACTGAATGTCAAACCAAAACTTAGGAGATCTTCCCCTGTCCCTAATACAACGACTAGGAGGAATAAGAATTTCTGACTTTTGCCTCCATCATCAGAGGTCTGTTGTATGTAAAGCATTGATTGGTACAGGTGACCTAAGGCTGGGGAATATCACTGCCAATGTGTCCTACATCACTGAAGGTTCAATATCCCAAGACCTCAACAACTAAGAAAAATTAAATCCAAAAAACACAATTATCTTACAAAGTTTTCTCCCTCTTTGTATTAGAGTCTAGAAGGGGCCAATACTCATCAAAGGGGAAAAGACTCAAATACTCAATTCTTGGAACAGGAAAGGAAACATTGTCTATAAAATGTCAGACGGTTCTTAAGTAAATCTCCATCTCGCTGATACACAACCCCGGACGTAACGTTCAGCTATTCTGAACGCCGGATGGACATGGAACGTGGATGAAGACACCAACCATCATAAATGGTACAAACTGTGCACAAACTCCAGCAGTTCTCGTAGACATATTGTAGACGTATCCATCACCACAACCACTATGTCCTTAATGTCCCAGCCCATCGCTAGTACCACATGTCTAATCTGCCAATGGCTGACCAAGGTCTGGAACTTCTATCTCTTCTATAAATACTGAATTATACCATCATTGAAGAGAAAGAAATGAGAGTTATTAAAGGGTTAAACAGCCAACTGGATCCCTGACGGACTCAGACCCAAAGTATAAGGGACCCCTGGAGTCTAATCTATCATTATATTAGGTCACTGGATCCTCCCAGTAGAGTCAGGAGACAAATCCCCATCATCTCTGCTGGTAGTAGTCAATGTGGTGGATGGAGGATGGTGGTGACGTCATTGTCTGCACTGGGCCTTATCATCGTGTCATCACCATCTGACTGTCTCTTGGCCATCTCTAGAGCTTTGCAGCCCGTCTGCTCTTCCACACAACATCTCATAAAACTTTACCTTTACTGTTACTGCCATACGAGGACTCAGACAATGTCCCATAGAAGGCTTTATTAGGACCTTGGAGAAAGCAAATGAGGACATTGTTGGTTTTATTACTAGACACCTGGTCCTTGTGCTCATAAAACCCATTCTAAGGTTCCTATTGTGTGAGGTGGGCTCCTTGTCTACATGGCCTTCAAATTAGAATCAGACCATCAGGGGACGAGAAAATTGCTAAACCTGTACCCCATGATGGGGGATTTTATTAAGGTTGGTGTTCTGTGTGTGAGTCTCTGGCTGGTGTGAGATGACTACAAGGCTCCGGCTCCGGTGCACCACAATCGGTATCTATGCCAGTCAGCATTCTAGTAAATCTGAGGGTCCAGGTGCCCCTACCCTGGCCTGCCATGCAGGAAGAAGAAGAAAAATTTGCAGAACATCTTGGTCGTATGAAAAGGTTTGTGGACTACATTTATCCCCAACTATGCCCGGAAACCTCAGCTGCAGATCAATGGAGGTTGTTCTGGAGATAAAATGGAAGATGACTTTATAGAGTCTGATTGGGTTTGGTGATGAGTGATGGATTGGTTTATTCCTAACTCCACCTCCTTGAAGACCCTGTATGGCTGCCCATGCTGTATATGCTATATGTTGGAGCTCCCATCCTAGGAAGGACACCCCGATACAACTGGAAATTACCCCTCGTGTCCAAGGCTATACCTGCGTCGTTTTGTAGACTGCGCTCTATGATCTTCTTTAAGTCATGCAGTTTGTCATCTAAGGAGTCCTCCATCTCCTTCTCCCACTCGCTGATGAGGATGACTTCACAGGCGTAAGCTCCCAGACGTTGTTCTTGTGTTAGCCTTCTCATGTTCTCGTCACTGCTGTCCTCGACGTCATCCACCAACACGACCACATTGTTTCTCCCTGAGGCAGATACAATGTCATTAGCCACCACGTACAATGTGTAACAATGTATGTTATATGAGGAGGAGGAGGAGGATAGGGCGGATTATCAGGGGCTGCTCAGGATCTGCAGCTTGGTTTCTTCCATGTATATTTCAGTACATATTCACCTTCCCATAATTCCTCTGGCTATCATGGACTGCTCATGTTCAGACTCAGGAAGGTTTCAGGAGCTCGTGGTGGTTTTCATCGATGGGATAAGAGCAGTGAATGGAACTCCCTAGGACATCTCTAGCAATGACCAAAAGTAACCTCTTGTGGCCTGGCTTACCTGGGTCAGATGACCATGGGTTACCATCCCAGCTGAGGAGATCTTCGGAGATGAGGGAGTCCCTGCACTTGCTCAGTTTTCTGACATATTAGACACATCTTGGGTGATCCGTGCAGCAGAAAATGGAGCGAGTGCAGGGACTCCTTCAAATCCAAAGGAGCCGCTGTACTTGGATGGGTTACTTGAATTGGTTATTGACCTACGGGTCACCTATCTTCCTGACTTTTGGCCTGAGCACCGGTGCACCAGTCAGCTCTGGCTGAGCGCGGATATTCTGGATCACTCATTGGCTGAAGTGCAGAATATCAGCAGAGAGCAGGAGCGCCCAGAGACTCCACTGGATCCCCAGGCACGGGGCACGTCAGTCAATGGTTTTTTTAGACCTCCCTATCCAATAAAAGTAAGACCCGGAAATCCCATTATGATTATTTTATCCTTTGCCCTTGTTAAGGTGCCCAAAGACATAATGTGATGAAGGTCAAAGAAAGCGATGAGGATGGAAGGAAACGGCAGGAGATGGGGATGAAGGATAGATGGACGGAGAGCGAGGAGCTCCGAGCCCCTGGGGATAGGAGACGCCTTTCTCTTACCAAGATGACTTGACATTTCGTCCAGTTCATCATCATAGAGAGAATCTGTCACGTTGGCGATATTCAGGCGCCCCCTCTTCTTGGTGTGGTAGACAATGGCAAACGTGCTGCGGGTCAGGCCGCTGATGAAGCTGTTCTTACTATTGGAGATGTAGACAGGGAGGACGTCGCTCACAAGGCCCTCAAACATGGCCGCACTTCTGAGCCTCATGGTCAACCACGTGTAATTGGCCTCGCCATCTCTCGAGAAGATCCCAACTATGTGTCCTGATCGTGAAGGCATCGCAAACGCCGCTCAGTCTCTGTAGAAATATCAAGGGATAATTTCATGTTTATCCTGGACAGACAGATGGACGGGAAGACGGATGGAGGGGGGGAGGTTCTATGTGTGACCAGGGGGTCTAAGGGTCACAAGGAGGAACAATCACTTATTGATCTGCCCCTTATACGTGTTAGAAGACGAGATTCACCTTTAGGAGGATATCGTCACTCCTTGGGGAGAGACCACCATATAGGTGTGGGGAGACTTATTAAGCCATGAGTGTTCCACTTTGCAAGGGACCATGGGAAGAATATGCAAATCTGACGTCCATGATGTAATTAGGATGTCAGGTGCTGCCTCGTGAATGTTTCTGAGGTTTGTGGATGGAACGTTCATGGGTGTGGAGATGGAGAGGATGGAGCGCTCACAGAGCCCAGGAGAGGTAGGTACCGCTGTTATATTCAGCCCTCGTCCCTGCACCCCCAATTACTATATTCTGGGGGCTCCCCACAGTATAATAGTGTTTAGTGGGTGGCGAATACCAAAAACCAACGAACTGAACAGAACTGAACGCAAATTGTAAAGAGGAATGGTCCAAATCCCTTCATCCAGGATCCAGGAACTGATTAACAGCAACAGGAAGCGACTAGAGGCAAAAGGAGGAGGAGCTACGAAATATTACTGGCACTGTTCTGTTGGGGCGCCCAGACTTCTGCACCGGTCACATTTTGGTGTAATGCATATTGTACATTCTCTGTTAGTACAATAAACCTCATTCCAATCCTGAAATATTACTGTGTCCATCAGTTATTAGAGAGATCAGACTGACATGGCAACACCAAAATATTTACAACGATTAATGGGGGGGCACAAACTTATACATAGGACTGTATCTATAGAGGAGGCCAGTATGTGAATGGTGAGACTATGGTCCTGGAGATAACACCATCACTGTAAGGAGAAGACTATCATTCTCTTCCTACAGATAAGACCACCACTCTATAGAGGCGGCCATGGCATCACTGGAGAGTCTATGGTCCTACAGATAAGACCATGGTTGTGCAGGTTAGTCCTGTAAAGTAGATCTCCCCTTTATTGGTAGGTTTGTGGTGTCAGAGATTGTATGGCATTCTCTGAAGACCACCACCCCTTCCCCTGGTCTATGTCCTGCAGGTATCCCCACACATTAATGCTCAGACTGACCTCACCCTCTTCTGTACAGGACAATTTAACTGACCCCCCCCAGAGACCCCCTATATCCAGTCTATCCGTTTACCTGTGCATCCAGGATCTCCTGCAGTCAGTCCGCAGCTCTGATCTTTGGTCTCTGTACACACACGCCCAACCATACCAGGAAGGCCGCAGAGAAAAAAGGGTGTGAGCGAGATAAAGTCCTGAGGAAGGTTCTGCTGTCTGGTATATGGGGCTTATCTCTGCCCTATGGAAATATGTGTATCTGCTTCACCATCAACTGATGAATATGCAAATATAATAATAGAGGAACGTCATCAGTCTATCACCTATAGAGGAACATCGTCAGTCTATCACCTATAGAGGAACATCGTCAGTCTATCACCTATAGAGGAACATCGTCAGTCTATCACCTATAGAGGAACATCATCAGTCTATCACCTATAGAGGAACATCGTCAGTTTATCACCTATAGAGGAACATCATCAGTCTATCACCTATAGAGGAACATCGTCAGTCTATCACCTATAGAGGAACATCGTCAGTCTATCACCTATAGAGGAACATCATCAGTCTATCACCTATAGAGGAAGTCCTGGGAAGCCAGAAAATATCCAGAAGGGAGTAAAACTCCGTCTGTGCGGGCGCAAAATAACATGGCGTATACGCTCGTAACTCCCATTGAAATCAATGGGATCTTTTTGAGCGCGCAAAATGCTGACATGCGTATACATGCCAGATCACGCTCCATTTTACATCGCACACACCCTTATGGGCTTTGTTTTTATGGCACTCACTGTGCAGCCAAAATGATGTCACCTGTATTCTATAGGTCATGTATTCTGTATGCCCCCCGGTATTCTATATGTCCCTTGTATTATATATGTTCCCCTGTATTCTATGGGTCATGTATTTTGGGATACCAATTTTTTTTATGTTTTAACCCCTTACAAAAAAGTCCAAAACAAATAAAAAAAAGTTCTTGGAGTCTCCATATTCTGACATATTCTTTTCGTGCAGGGCGAGCTGAACCTTCTACTAATTTGGGAATGTTTTGGTCACTTTTTATTCAATTTTTTTCTTAGAATCCAAAACATTGGTTTGGTTTTTTTGATTATTTTCCGTCGATGGTTGTGATTTGGTAATAGAAGCGCGGCTGTTTAGATCTGACGATATTACAGCTCTTATATACTGTATATATATATTATCATTCCACATTATACAATCCTGACAATATCCGCTCCGAGTCTCTGGGTAATATTTGAGGTGCGACTTTTGTGATGTTCACCCTCCTGGATGTGCTGATGATATTCATTGAAGAAGGACAATGAAGAAAGAGAGTCAAATCAAATCAAACAAGCTTTATTGGCAGGTCCAAATAGATAATTGGCATTGCCAAAGCTAGAAAAGTGTGGGGGGGGGGAGTTGGGGTCGGGGGGGGGTAAGGGTTGGGTATGGGGGGGGGTGATTTGAGGTATAACAGTCTGTGGAGTCTATGAGAAAGAAATCGCAGCCCAACAGAAGTGAAGAAGGTCTCTCCTCCATACTGACCACATCAGGCCGCGCCTTCTACAATACTCCATGTGCTCTACACCTTGGAAGGAGACAACCATGTCCCCACGCTGAGTTTTTGCACCGCTTGCTTCATGTCTGAGTTCTTCAGGCTGTAGATCAGGGGGTTGATGGTTGGGATGATGACGCAGTAGAAAAGTGCTGTCATTCTGTCTTTGTAAGGTGAAAATGGCGTCCCAAGGCGAAGGTGGACATACATGGCCGTGCCAAAGAAGATGACCACAGAGACCAGGTGGGAGCTGCAGGTAGACAAGGCTTTCCGACGTCCCTCTGCAGAGTGAATGCAGAATATGGAGCTGAGAATCTTCATATACGAGGAGAAGATTAGTAGGAATGGGAACGCAGCTCCGCACAAGCAAACAATGAAGATATACAGCTCAATGGTGAACGTGTCCGTGCAGGCAATGTGAAGAAGTGGTGGGATGTCACAAAAGAAATGCGCAACCTGATGGGAACCACAGAATGGATAGCTGAAAATGAAGCTGGTGTGTATGAAAGGCACCACAAATCCTAAGAAACATGTCCCCATAGCCAACTGGTAACACCTGTGTGTGGTCATCACCGAGCTGTACCGAAGAGGATGGCAGATGGCCATAAAGCGGTCAAAGGCCATGACTGTCAGGAAGAGACATTCTGAGACAGAAACAGCTGAGAAGATGTACATCTGACTGGCACAGCCTACCACGGAGATGGACCTCTCCAACGAGAAGAAGGTCTGCAAAGTCTTGGGCACAGTGGTGTTAATGGAACAGATCTCTAGTATTGATAAACCCCTAAGGAAGAAGTACATGGGAGTGTGAAGATGAGGGTCCAGCGTAACGGTCAAGATGATGAGTCCATTCCCAACCAGCGAGAGGATAAAGGAGAATAGAAAGAAGATGAGTAACATGACCTGAGCTGAGAGGGACAAGTCAGAGAAGCCCAGGAGCGTAAACTTTGTCACATTGTGCAGACTATGGGTAGACATGTTCTAGGGTAGAACGTAGTAATGGCTCAAACCATGTAATCACTTTGTCCGCTGCAGTTGGATGGACCCTCAAGCATCTGCTATAAATAGTGGGAAATATGATGTGTTAATAAGATCGACCAGATATAGCCCAGACGTAGCCCCCGATAAAGGGACAGTACTTAGGGTTGAGCAATTGGGATCGGAAAAGATCGGATTCCAATCGGCGATCGAGTAAATTTCACGATTGCAATTGGAATTCCGATCCCGACCTTTTCCCGCAGGATCAAGGTCAGAGATTAGTTCCCACAATGCTTGGCTACTGGCCAAACATTGTGGGAAAAGCTAACATTAGGGCTGAGCGATCGGGATCGGAAAAGATTGGATCCCGATCAGTGATTGAGCAAATTTCAAGATCACGATCACCGATCGGGATCGGCTGGAAAATGATCGAAAATCTGATTTTAGAAACAATCCTGAAATCTCAAGATCGGCTCCACCCTAACAGTACACTTATATAAAGCCTAACCGCGTGGTGCGCTCAATGACTTCCCCTGTTACTGATCCTATGGAGCTTGTACAATGGGGGACTTTATCTCACCGTACCGTGTGTTATACAAAAAAATGTCTAAAATTTTGGAATAAACCATTTCTGGCACAAAGACGTGAAAAGATGTGTCAAGTTTATTACAAGACTGGAATGTCCAATAGAGTTTTGTTTAAGACTAGCACATGAGACACCAGTACCTCTGCCCTAGTTAGTACGTAAGAGCCACCTGGATCTCGCAACGATGATCAGCAGTTCTATTATCTAACCCCAAAATATCATCAGGAATAATATCAGCGGGTGTGAAATGTGACAGCATGGTAGACACACAACAGAAAAGAGCCGTCGTGTGTAGAGGATCCTGGGGATCTGGTGTATCCTCACCTGGGATCAGGAGTCGCCTGCACGCAGCGGCATCGTCTGAGCAGGGGAAGACTCACTGTATACTATATACCATGTGAGGTCCCTGAGGAAGGCGCCTTGTGTGCTCATAGTGACGCTCACTAATTTACAGTAATAACAACTGAGCCAAAATAAGAAATGTGAGGACCCAAGTGAGAGGAGAAGTAAATGACAATTAACCCCTTGTGATATGTCTCAGGCAGCGTCTCATTGAGCTCAGCTGTTTATATTAGGCCTGGTCTCAGCTTTCAGTGGGACTGGGTTAGAGGAGGGTCTGGGTTTGGGGTAGTACCAGGATCGTGCCCAGTCAATGAGGTCCTGATAGTGTAAGGGTAATAGAAGTGAATGGGTGTGATGAGGACAATGAGCTGGGGCTATAACTACATTCACTTCTATGGTAAACCCCATGAACAAGGGGCAGGAACAACGTTCAGTGAGTCTCTGCTGATCACAATATTTTATTATTTGCTTTGCAGGATCCCGGGATTGTTTGGACCACATTGGAGTCACTGGATTCTCTCTATGATCACTTTTTTCTTTTGTTTTATGAAATGGTCTAAGAATGTTTTATGGAGTTATTATTAAAATTAAACAAAATTCTTATCTCTCCCCCTTTTTCACACCCAGCCATATACAATAAGCAGCAGGCTAGTGTTCTCAGTCTTATAATACCAACCTGTGGGCGCTCCAGTACCCAACTATGGTCAGTATAGGCTTATAGCCAGCTCTTGCCAGTACCCCTGGTGGCAGTAGGCATTGGGCTAATCATGGTGGGAGTTACTGTTACCCTGTCACTGGCTGGCACTAAGCCCCACCTTAGTCATGGACAGCTTTCAGACAACTCTCCATTAATAAGATGGTAACAAAGTATCACAAACACATGAATACAATGTCAGGACCTTTCCCATCCCTTGGTTGAACGTGATGGACATATCTCTTCTTTCTACCATAGATTGGGATGTCTTTTTTTTCTCCATAGTATATTTTGTACTTTCTCAACCATTCTAACTAACTATGTAACATAGACATGAAAAAAGGTTATGAAAATAAAAACTACACCCAACCAAATAGGCTCAAGACCAGTCCTGATCATTGCCAATGGGGCTCACATACATGACCAGTCCTGTTCATTACCAAATGGGCTCACACTCAAGACCAATCCTGATCATTGCCAATGGGGCTCACACTCAAGACCAGTCCTGATCATTGCCAATGGGGCTCACACTCAAGACCAGTCCTGATCATTGCCAATGGGGCTCACATACATGACCAGTCCTGATCATTGCCAATGGGGCTCACACTCAAGACCAGTCCTGATCATTACCAAATGGGCTCACATTCAAGACCAGTCCTGATCATTGCCAATGGGGCTCACACTCAAGACCAGTCCTGATCATTGCCAATGGGGCTCACATACGTAACCAGTCCTGATCATTACCAAATGGGCTCACATTCAAGACCAGTCCTGATCATTGCCAATGGGGCTCACACTCAAGACCAGTCCTGATCATTGCCAATGGGGCTCACATACGTAACCAGTCCTGATCATTACCAAATGGGCTCACATTCAAGACCAGTCCTGATCATTGCCAATGGGGCTCACATACATGACCAGTCCTGCCCATTACCTACATTATTACATGTTACACAGAATCAGTGCAGGATCTCTACTTATAGGGACTGTTATACCATCAATGTCACTTGAGGTAATTGTGCTCCAGGACTTGCTATGCCACTATTAAGCTTGATGCACCTTCTGGTAGTTCCAGGGTAGATTTTATAGATCATCAGTATCTGACGGCTGCGAGTCTGGATGGAGCCATAAGCAGAGCTTCTTCTATTCCAGTAATAGGCGTGGAGCTGCAGTACTGAGGCCCCAGCTCTATACAGTGGACACGGCTCTGAGTCTAACACTCTTGAGAGGTCACCTAATCCACTGATTGATGCAAAGTTTGGGCACTATATATATGTTATGGTGATGTGATATATATACGTGGTGGTGATGTGATATACAGTATATATATACGTGGTGGTGATGTGATATATATATATTCAGTGTTGATGTTATTCAGACTTTTTCATGTTTCGATAATAGCCACATTGTTTATCTCCTCCGGCGCTGGGTTTCTGTTCCTTGGATCTTGGTCTTGTTCTTCAGGCTCCTCCAGGATTATGGGACCTCTTAGATCGGGCCGACCAGGGATCTGGCAGGGATCTCGCTGCTATCTCAGATCCTTCTATAACTTCCTTCATGTTTTCCTCGGTGTAGTCCTTACTTGTAGTATCTGCAGTGACCTGACCTCGGAGTATTAGAGACCTTTGTCTCGGTGAGTTAATCATTAGTAGGGCGGTCGGGCTATAGATGGCGGCTGTCGTCTGTTCATGGGGCAGAAGTTGTGTCATCTGTATTATATTATCACAACACTAGGAGGCAGCAAAGCCCGAGACACTCCAAGGCCTGAGACACCAGAATATCAAGAACTTCTCAGCAGACATAAGGGCAAGTTCTCACAGAGGAATCCACCACAAAAACTCCATCAAATCCTTCAATTTGTGGGAGGTCAAAGATTCATTTTCTCCAAACTAAACAGTGAAAAAAAGAAGCATCCTGCTCCATTTTTGGGCAGTTTCTTCCTCAATTTTTGGGCAGATCCTGTTCGATCTTTGGGCAGATCCTGCTCGATCTTTGGGCAGATCCTGCTCGATCTTTGGGCAGATCCTGCTCGATCTTTGGGCAGATCCTGTTCGATCTTTGGGCAGATCCTGCTCGATCTTTGGGCAAATCCTGCTCGGTATTTGGACAGATCCTGTTCGATCTTTGGGCAGATCCTGTTCGATCTTTGGGCAGATCCTGCTCGATCTTTGGGCAAATCCTGCTCGGTATTTGGACAGATCCTGTTCGATCTTTGGGCAGATCCTGCTCGATCTTTGGGCAGTTCCTTTCTAATTCTTTGGGCAGTTCCTTTCTAATTCTTTGGGCAATTCCTTTCTAATTCTTTGGGCAGATCCTGCTCGGTCTTTGGACAGATCCTGTTTGATCTTTGAGCAGATCCTGCTCGATCTTTGGGCAGATCCTTTCTGATTCTTTGGGCAGATCCTGCTCGGTCTTTCAGCAGATCCTTTCTGATTCTTTGGGCAGATCCTGCTCGGTCTTTGGGCAGATCCTGTTCTATCCTTGGGCAGATCCTGCTTGATTTTTGGGCAGATCCTACTTGATATTCGGGCAGATCCTACTCGATATTTGAGAAGATCCTACTCGATCTTTGGGCAGATTCTGCCAGAGCCTCCTATTGAAGAGGATGGGAGTGGGACATCATTCTCCCACCAGCAGATCCTGCTGGTAAATCCTCCGTGTGAACTTACCCTTAAAACTTGAGTCATTTTCTTCTGAAAGAGATTAAGAATTTTACCCAACCATTTATTTAATTGCCACCTGGAAAGAAGGGAAACAGTCAGCATGACCGCTAGTCTGTCCATAATGAGGATTGTTTCCCAACTTCTCCATAGATCTGGATAAAGAGTCTGACTAATAGTGAAGCCAAAGTATAGGAGACGTCCACCTGGGAGAGCGAAACACAGCAAAAATGAGAATGACCTTGTTAAGGAATGTGGCTTATATTAAAGGGATGTGACTAAATATTTTCACACCAGCTTTATTCATTTCTGTCTCCAGAAATTACGGCTGCTCTGGGTCCACCTGGTACCGTCCAGTGTCAGGACATTGAGCGCACCACCACCACCATCATACATTGCTCCCGAGACACCAGAAGCGGAGACAAGGGACAAATGGTAACGTAGTGAGCGAATGACTCCCTGCTTCACCATCCCCATCCAAGAACAGTCCTCTAAATGCAGGGTTGTCCCACTGTCCCAAGGGTGCACCTCTACCATAGGGACTGATGCAAGTGCACTCTTGGCCGTGTGGTTAGTGTGTCTCTGGTCTGCACTGGAACGTGTATCTTTATGTATAAAGGACGGTGTTAACTAAGTATTCAGGAACATTGGAAGCTGTGTGGGGTGCGGGGTGCAATGATGGAGGGGGTGGTCTGCAGTGTGCCTATGCTATGGCATCAAAATGGGCCCAATAATCCATCAGAGGACAACCCCATTTGGACTTGCCTTTGTAGTCCATCTTTTTCTTATGGGTTCATCAGATGTGAGGTTTGTGTCCAGTGAATAGGAGATGAGGCGATCTGTATAGATAGAAGGTAAGACCTCACATAATGACCTCTGGTGGGCCCAGTAATCCCAGTCTGATCCTGAATGGTGGTCATGTCCATTGTTTAGCTGATGACCAATGTGACAAATGGCCAGTCAATGTTTTATGTTCTCTTTATTCTTGTCCTATTCTTACATGACATCTGACAAGTCTTCTATTTTATGCCAACGCGACGGAGAAGAGACCTCCTGAGCGCAGACTTCAGATCTTTGTTCCTAAGACTGTAAATCAAGGGATTAATCAATGGTGTCACCACCGTGTACATGACAGACACTAGCCGGTCTTCTGAAGAGTTGGAGGTCGGACTTGGACGGAGATACGTGAAGATAAGCGTTCCATAGAAGATGAAGACCACAGTTAGATGGGATGTACATGTGGAGAATGCTTTCAACTTTCCAGTCTGTGACTGAATTCCCATTATTGTGCGAAATATCCATATGTATGGAACCATGGTCATGCCGAGGGCACCAGATCCCATGATTATACCTACCAGGAACATCACAAAGACATTGATGAAAGTATCAGTGCAGGAGAGCAAGAATAGTTGGGGGAGATCACAAAAGAAGCTGTTAATGACATTGGGTCCACAGAAGTCCAGCAGGTTGATGCACAATGTGTGTATTAATGAAGTGAGGAAGCCGACCGTCCAGGCAGCAGAGACCATCAGAACACAGACCTTCGGATGCATCATCTGGACATAATGCAGAGGGTAGCAGATGGCTATGTACCTATCGTAGGACATCACCGCCAACAAGTAGAGTTCAATACATATAAAAGAGAAAAAGAAGAAGAACTGGGCGATGCAGGAAGGGACGGAGATGGCTCTGGATGTAGAGAAGAAATCAGACAGCATTCTAGGGGAAGTGACAGAGGAGTAAAAGATGTCCAACCCAGCTAGATTACTCAGGAACAAGTACATGGGAGTGTGGAGGCCATGGTCAATGAAGATCAAGATGACAATCAAGAGATTTCCAGAAAGAGATGCCAGGTAGATGAAGAGAAAAAGCAGGAACAAGGGGAGCTGAACGCCAGGCTGATCTGACAACCCAACAAACACAAATTCTGATACTTTGGTTTGATTTGGTGATCTCATCTCAGACAGTTCAGATCTGGAATCTGCAGGAGAAACCATCAGAATACAATGACTTGATAATAAAGGCAAGTGGTCATGCTATATCAATGTATAAGATGTTCTAGTGAAGTCCTTCCATACTCCACAAATAGGCTCAACACTGGACACCTGAGCATTGGACTCCTCAACACCAAGTACCTCAACACTAGACACCTGAGCACTGGAAACCTCAACACCAAGTACCTCAACACTGGACTCCTCAACACCAAGTACCTCAACACTAGACACCTGAGCACTGGACTCCTCAACACTAGACACCTGAGCATTGGACTCCTCAACCCCAAGTACCTCAACAATGGACTCCTCAACACCAAGTACCTCAACAGTGGACTCCTCAACACCAAGTACCTCAACACTGGACTCCTCAACACCAAGTACCTCAACACTGGACACCTGAGCACTGGACTCCTCAACACTAGACACCTGAGCATTGGACTCCTCAACCCCAAGTACCTCAACACTGGACTCCTCAACACCAAGTACCTCAACAGTGGACTCCTCAACACCAAGTACCTCAACACTGGACTCCTCAACACCAAGTACCTCAACAGTGGATACCTGAGCACTGGACTCCTCAACACCAAGTACCTCAACACTGGACACCTGAGCATTGGACTCCTCAACCCCAAGTACCTCAACACTGGACACCTGAGCACTGGACTCCTCAACACCAAGTACCTCAACACTGGACTCCTCAACACCAAGTACCTCAACACTGGACTCCTCAACACCAAGTACCTCAACAGTGGATACCTGAGCACTGGACTCCTCAACACCAAGTACCTCAACACTGGACTCCTCAACACCATGTACCTCAACACTGGACACCTGAGCACTGGAAACCTCAATACCAAGAACCTCAACACTGGACACCTGAACACCAAGTACTTCAACACTGGATAGCTCAACACTGGACTCCTCAACACTGGAGTCCTCAACACCAAGTACTTCAACACTGGACACCTGGGCACAAAGTACCTCAACAGTGGACACCTCAACACTGAACTACTCAACACCAAGTATCTCAACACTGGGCACCTAAAAACTGGACTCCTCAAAACCAAGTACCTCAATACTAGACACCTGAACACCAAGTACTTCAACACTGTTACTCGTCAACACCAAGTACTTCAACACTAGACACTTGACCACTGGACTCCTCTATATCAAATACCTCAACAGTGGACACTTCAACACTGGAATCCTCAACAACGGTCACCTCCACACAAGGAACATTAACACTTTTCACTTTTTTTCTCAATGTAGTCTCCACGCAGATGTAAGTCCAGCCTCAGTGTTAAGTTTACATTTAGTAAATCTGTAAAGTAAAATACACTCCCATCAATGCCACATTTGGCCACTGGGTTACATTAGTGAGATGGAGGGAAACAGAGTGACCTGCTGATCCCCTGTGGGTTGTATAGAATAGCATAGCAGATTACTGCAGCTTATACAATAGGAAAGTGTCTGGTTAATGTCTACTTTTTCTTTATTTTTACATCGGAACCTCATGGGAGACACTGTATGACATCCATGTAGTGTATATGGCCCGTGATATCTACTAAATGGAGGCCATAATTATCATGTTACTAGTGCTTAAAGGGCAGTCAGTCCTGTGTAGATCAACCCTAAGACATTATCTCCTACTCTTTACAATTATTGTACCTGGACATCTCTAGGAGAAAACGTCTTCAGGAGGAATGATAGTCTAGAGAAGAAAAGATGAGGCCACCATGAGGCCTGTGTCATGTCTACAGTAAAGCCTCCTGAGACCATTCATGTAGGGGCTTCTCATCATGGAGCGAGCCGACTCACAATATTACCCAAGAACAAGGCCATGAATAAAGATGGAATCGAAACAACATCCAAGAGCAACATCCTAAGTGCAACTTCTCCCAACCAGGACTAGGTCAGGATAAGGTTTAGATGTCTCAGGGTGTACAGGAACGTTCCCACTCATTGACAGCCAACAGAGATCAGAGACTAGAAATGCAGAGTCCATAAGACAGCGGCAGGACTGGACACCGATGGAGTTGTATCTACAGGACTGGTGTCCATATGACACTTCACAGCCCACCCCAAGCCATGACCGGTCACATGACAAATTCCCATTATTACTGACCTGGCTGGTGTGATGGATGGCAGTACAATCAGATGCCGCCATTATAGGGTGGACGAGCACCCGGATACAGAATCAGCGGCTACCATTATGGGACAGATAAATACATGACAACAGACGTTTTGGGGCAAGTCTGCTGCCGTTATCCTGCAGAACATGAAGGTCTTGGCCCATCGATGTGATTGTGATCTACTTACCAGCAAAACCTCAAATACTCCACCTTATATCATCTGTCCTGTGGACACAGGGGCAAAGAAACCTTCACTAACAAGTATAACCTGAGGATCTACAGCCGGGAGGTGGCGGCAACTCTGCAAATCCTCAAATATAAAGCCAAACACCATCAGAACCTGCAGAGAATAAGCCCAGGGGGGCTCGTTACACATCCTCAATGAGGAAAACCTCCAAGGACCCAAATCTCTGGATCCCTCACCTCATCATTAACCTAAAATACAAGGATAGCTTATTACATGCATATATACATGGTGCACTAGTATACAGACTAGTGGGGTGGAAACAGGACAATGGGTGTGGACACAGGACAAAGGGGTGGACACAGAACAATGAGGGTGGACACAGGACAAAGGGGTGGACACAGAACAATGAGGGTGGACACAGGACAACGGGGTGGACACAGAACAATGAGGGTGGACACAGGACAACGGGGTAGACACAGGACAATGGGGGTGGACACAGGACAACGGGGTAGACACAGGACAATGGGGGTGGACACAGGACAATGGGGGTGGACACAGGACAATGAGGGTGAACACAGGACAAAGGGGGTGGAAATAGGACAAAGGGGGTGGACACAGGACAATGGGGGTGGACACAGGACAAAGGGGGTGGCACTGGATAATGGGGGTGGACACAGGACAAAGGGGGTGGACATAGGACAAAGGGGGTGGACACAGGACAATGGGGGTGGAAACAGGACAAAGGGGGTGGACACAGGACAATGGGGGTGGACACAGAACAATGAGGGTGGACACAAGACAAAGGGGGTGGACAAAGGACAACGAGGGTGGACACAGGACAAAGGGGGTGGCACTGGATAATGGGGGTGGACACAGGACAATGGGGGTGGACACAGGACAATGAGGGTGGACACAAGACAAAGGGGGTGGACAAAGGACAACGAGGGTGGACACAGGACAAAGGGGGTGGCACTGGATAATGAGGGTGGACACAGGACAAAGGGGGTGGCACTGGATAATGGGGGTGGACACAGGACAATGGGGGTGGACACAGGACAAAGGGGGTGGCACTGGATAATGGGGGTGGACACAGGACAAAGGGGGTGGCACTGGATAATGGGGGTGGACACAGGACAAAGGGGGTGGCACTGGATAATGGGGGTGGACACAGGACAAAGGGGGTGGCACTGGATAATGAGGGTGGACACAGGACAAAGGGGGTGGACACAGGACAAAGGGGGTGGCACTGGATAATGGGGGTGGACACAGGACAAAGGGGGTGGCACTGGATAATGAGGGTGGACACAGGACAAAGGGGGTGGACACAGGACAAAGGGGGTGGCACTGGATAATGGGGGTGGACACAGGACAAAGGGGGTGGCACTGGATAATGGGGGTGGACACAGGACAAAGGGGGTGGCACTGGATAATGAGGGTGGACACAGGACAAAGGGGGTGGACACAGGACAAAGGGGGTGGCACTGGATAATGGGGGTGGACACAGGACAAAGGGGGTGGCACTGGATAATGAGGGTGGACACAGGACAAAGGGGGTGGACACAGGACAAAGGGGGTGGCACTGGATAATGGGGGTGGACACAGGACAAAGGGGGTGGCACTGGATAATGGGGGTGGACACAGGACAATGGGGGTGGACACAGGACAAAGGGGGTGGCACTGGATAATGGGGGTAGACACAGGACAATGGGGGTGGACACAGGACAAAGGGGGTGGCACTGGATAATGAGGGTGGACACAGGACAAAGGGGGTGGCACTGGATAATGGGGGTGGACACAGGACAATGGGGGTGGACACAGGACAAAGGGGGTGGCACTGGATAATGGGGGTAGACACAGGACAATGGGGGTGGACACAGGACAAAGGGGGTGGACAAAGGACAACGAGGGTGAACACAAGACAATGGGGGTGGACACAGGACAAAGGGGGTGGACACAGGACAATGGGGGTGGACACAAGACAAAGGGGGTGGACACAGGACAATGGGGGTGGACACAGGACAATGGTTGTGGACACAGGACAATGAGGGTGGACACAGGACAATGGGGGTGGACACAGGACAATGGGGTTGGACACAAGACAAAGGAGGTGGACACAAGACAAAGGGGGTGGACACAGGACAATGGGGTTGGACACAAGACAAAGGAGGTGGACACAGGACAATGGGGGTGGACACAAGACAAAGGGGGTGGACAAAGGACAACGAGGGTGGACACAGGACAAAGGGGGTGGACAGGACTTCTAAGGCACATATGTCATAATTCAGGTATTATAACCATCTATGTACAGGAATATGGCCAGGGCCACCGACCTCTAACCTCTAAAGCCATAACATATCCCCAGAGTAATTCACCAAGTCACAGGTGAAGGATTCCCAAAACTGGGCTGGGTGAGGACGTCATAGTCAGATATGTGGAGATGTAAACAAGCTGGAAGTCTGTACAGAGTGTATCTGCTTCTCTCCACAGCCCCAGGTCTGATTCCTTATGTGATTCTCCTTTTATTCCGCATTCTGTTCGCTTGTCTGTCATCCTTCTCCTGTGACCTTTGGACTCGGTATTTTTGGGTTATTACATCTTTAAATTGTCCTTGGCTGTAAAATGTCCCCAAAATTCAGAGAAGGGAAAAAAAAGCGTTTAGTTTTGTTATTGATTTTTGTGACAGTACTGGAGGGTCACGGTGTAATATCAGAGGGCGCAGGGGCGAGGCACAACCAGGGGCTCCTGTACTTCTGTGACTGGGGCGGGGGGATCAAATCCTAGAAAATAAACAGGAGCAAAAAGTCACAGACAATGTCCTCAATGTGTAACGTCAGGAAACAAATCCTCCTCTCACTGCCAAAGCAAATACCGTAACAACATCCAATAGCTACAGGGTAAAGGAAATAAAATACCGCAACCCCAAACTGTATGTATACTGTTACATATTATACAATGTGTATTATACCTAGTATTAGACTGTAGTGCAGAGGGGTAGTATTATAGTAGTTATATTCTTGTATATAGGAGTATTATAGTAGTTATATTCTTGTACATAAGAGTAGTATTATAGTAGTTATATTCTTGTACATAGGGGCAGTATTATAGTAGTTATATTCTTGTACATAGGAGGTAGTATTATAGTAGTTATATTCTTGTATATAGGAGAATTATAGTAGTTATATTCTTGTACATAGGAGCAGTATTATAGTAGTTATATTCTTGTATATAGCAGTAGTATTATAGTAGTTATATTCTTGTATATAGGAGTACTATTATAGTAGTTATATTCTTGTACATAGGAGTATTATAGTAGTTATATTCTTATACATAGGAGCAGTATTATAGTAGTTATATTCTTGTACATAGGAGTAGTATTATAGTAGTTATATTCTTGTACATAGGAGCAGTATTATAGTAGTTATATTTTTGTACATAGGAGCAGTATTATAGTAGTTATATTCTTGTACATAGGAGTAGTATTATAGTAGTTATATTCTTGTACATAGGAGCAGTATTATAGTAGTTATATTCTTGTACATAGGAGGTAGTATTATAGTAGTTATATTCTTGTATATAGGAGCAGTATTATAGTAGTTATATTCTTGTACATAGGAGTAGTATTATAGTAGTTATATTCTTGTACATAGGAGCAGTATTATAGTAGTTATATTCTTGTACATAGGAGGTAGTATTATAATAGTTATATTCTTGTACATAGGAGTAGTATTATAGTAGTTATATTCTTGTACATAGGAGCAGTATTATAGTAGTTATATTCTTGTACATAGGAGCAGTATTATAGTAGTTATATTCTTATACATAGGAGTAGTATTATAGTAGTTATATTCTTGTACATAGGAGTAGTATTATAGTAGTTATATTCTTGTACATAGGAGGTAGTATTATAGTAGTTATATTCTTATACATAGGAGCAGTATTATAGCAGTTATATTCTTGTACATAGGAGTAGTATTATAGTAGTTATATTCTTGTACATAGGAGGTAGTATTATAGTAGTTATATTCTTGTACATAGGAGGTAGTATTATAGTAGTTATAATCTTGTACATAGGAGGTAGTATTATAGTAGTTATATTCTTGTACATAGGAGGTAGTATTATAGTAGTTATATTCTTGTACATAGGAGCAGTATTATAGTAGTTATATTTTTGTACATAGGAGCAGTATTATAGTAGTTATATTCTTGTACATAGGAGCAGTATTATAGTAGTTATATTCTTGTACATAGGAGTAGTATTATAGTCGTTATATTCTTGTACATAGGAGGTAGTATTATAGTAGTTATATTCTTGTACATAGGAGCAGTATTATAGTAGTTATATTCTTGTACATAGGAGCAGTATTATAGTAGTTATATTCTTGTATATAGGAGCAGTATTATAGTAGTTATATTCTTGTATATAGGAGTAGTATTATAGTAGTTATATTCTTGTACATAGGAGCAGTATTATAGTAGTTATATTCTTATACATAGGAGCAGTATTATAGTAGTTATATTCTTGTACATAGGAGCAGTATTATAGTAGTTATATTCTTGTACATAGGAGCAGAATTATAGTAGTTATATTCTTGTACATAGGAGGTAGTATTATAGTAGTTATATTCTTGTACATAGGAGTAGTATTATAGTAGTTATATTCTTGTACATAGGAGCAGTATTATAGTAGTTATATTCTTGTACATAGGAGTAGTATTATAGTAGTTATATTCTTGTACATAGGAGCAGTATTATAGTAGTTATATTCTTGTACATAAGAGTAGTATTATAGTAGTTATATTCTTATATATGGTGTAGTATTATAGTAGTTATATTCTTGTACATAGGAGTAGTATTATAGTAGTTATATTCTTGTACATAGGAGTAGTATTATAGTAGTTATATTCTTGTACATAGGAGCAGTATTATAGTAGTTATATTCTTGTACATAGGAGTAGTATTATAGTAGTTATATTCTTGTACATAGGATCAGTATAATAGTAGTTATATTCTTGTATATAGGAGTAGTATTATAGTAGTTATATTCTTGTACATAGGAGATAGTATTATAGTAGTTATATTCTTGTACATAGGAGCAGTATTATAGTAGTTATATTCTTGTACATAGGAGCAGTATTATAGTAGTTATATTCTTGTACATAGGAGTAGTATTATAGTAGTTATATTCTTGTACATAGGAGCAGTATTATAGTAGTTATATTCTTGTACATAGGAGCAGTATTATAGTAGTTATATTCTTGTACATAGGAGTAGTATTATAGTAGTTATATTCTTGTACATAGGAGTAGTATTATAGTACTTATATTCTTGTACATAGGAGTAGTATTATAGTAGTTATATTCTTGTACATAGGAGGTAATTTTTATTAGTAAAAACAAAACAAAAATACATTACATTCCAGCAGAATTAATAACTAATTAATAATAATAATAATAATATAACATAAATCAGACATGTCTGTCAGATAACAAAAATGAGAATCACTTTAACTTAAGAGTCCATTGCTGGCAGGATAAAGAGGGGGAAAAAATAAATAAATCCATAAATAAATGAACAGACTTATTTGCAGTGTTATCAGAATATTCAGCAATCGATATATACATTTCTCCACAATTTTACATTATCAGACTTTTTTCTGACCTCCAGAGACTTTATCCACCTCAGTTCAGACATGATATATGTGACAGCGGTCATATGACGGAAGGGCTCTCTGTGTAGGGACACCTGGGTCCTTGTATGCCAGTGATAATATTTGATGACAGTAATAATAATATACAGGGTCTCCCGGTTAATGTCACCTATATTAGTTGGGATGCCATATATGATTTCGGGGTATTTGAGTGATTGTAATCGGGGAATTTTCAGCCTCCGGGATATTTCCTGCCAGATCTTTCGCCCTCCCCCGCACTCTGATATAAAATGTGCCATGGTCTCCTCCTGCTGACAACCTAATGGACATGCCCGATCTGTCACACTGAGATGCTTTAAGTTGCCTCTTACAAAAAGTTTCCCATGCAGAGATAGCCAGGCAATGTCAAAGAACTTTGCAGGGAGCCTCAGACCAGTGAGGAGCCTCAGACTATCCTGCAGGGTTATAGATGTACAGTCCCTCAATGCCGGCTGGAGACAATAGAAGGTCTTACATACCCTGGTGTATAGATCTCTCCTGGTCTTACTCACCAGATAGGTCTTTTCAATACCCCATTTTTTTAGGCACCTTATGCCATAGTCCAGATACTGGGGGAGGTAGTCACGAGTCGATCGACCCCTCTTAAGGCTGCCGCCTCGCACCCAGGATTCTGCAAAAGGCAATATCCAGTCCCTGATACTATTTACCCACAGGGAGCTGTTATCTGAGTCCAGGCAACCAAAATTTACTTTTAGAAACATGGAGTCAAAAAACACCCTTGGATTTAACATATCCAGCCCACCCTCTCTCCTCTGTAGGTAGGTTATCCCTCTTTTTACTGGGTTCAACCTGTTCCCCCACAAAAGTTGGAAGAACAGGCTAAAGAGCCTAGCGGAGAAAGATTCTGGCAAAGGAAAGACAACAGAGACGTACAAGAAGACAGGGACCAGGTAAGTCTTCAACATTTTAACCCTTTCTCTATAGGTCAGCCTCCAGTTCTTCCATCGCTGAACCTTTGCATTTCCGGATTCCAACTTTTCTTCCCAATTTAGTCTGCAATTATCATCCCTCCCGAATTTCACCCCAAGGATCTTAATATAGGAGGAGGCCTGGGCAAACTGCGGCAGATCAAATGTAGGACCAGTATGACCCGTCCAGAGAGCTTGACTCTTCTCAAGGTTGACAAGAGACCCGGAGGCCTCTGAGTAACTTCTGATGGCTGCAGACAACATCTCCACCTCACGAGGCTCAGATATCACCACAGTCACATCATCCGCGTAGGCAACAACTCTCAGGGGCAAGCAGTGGGGGACCGGCGCCCCCTGAAAATCACACTCCTGCAGTGACCTGAGAAACGGGTCTATGGCAAACACATACAGTAATGGACTCAGTGGGCAACCTTGTCTCACCCCTGCCTCAACCCTGAAAGCATCACCCTGCCAACCATTAATCAGAGGAAAGCTCTCCGCCTCACGGTACAAAGTTCTCAGCCAATCCACAAATTGTCCCGGAATACCGTACTTTGTCAAAGTCGCCCATAGATACTCATGGTCTACTCTGTCAAAGGCCTTAGCCTGGTCCAGACTCACAACATATCTCCCACACCTCAGAGCTTTACATCTCTCAAACATCTCCCTTATCGAGATAACTGCTCCAGAGATGTTCCGCCCTTTAACTGTGCCAAACTGTGAGCCTGCCAACAGTGCCGGGGACAAACAAACTAATCTAGAGAACAGAATTTTTGCAAGAATCTTCCTATCGACATTCAAGAGGGCAATCGGCCTCCAGTTCTTGATGTCACTAGGCTCTTTACCTTTAGACAGCAGGATCAGGGAGGACACTCTCATGGATGGAGGCATCAGGTGGTTTTCTAGACTAGTTTTGTATACATCCACGAGAATTGGTGCCAAGAGGTCTCGGAATTTCTTATAGAACTCAGCTGTAATCCCATCTGGACCTGGTGCCTTCTTCAGATGTAACTTATCTATGGCCTCTTTCACCTCCTCCACTGTTAACTCTGCTGTCAAAGGAGAAAAGTCCAAATCATTAGTATCAGGACCTGGAGTTGCCTCCAAGAATTGAGCCACCTTCTCTCTATCCAAAACCTTCTTCTGAAACAAGTCAGCATAGTAAGTTCTCACCACCCCCAGGATACCCTCCCGAGACTCCTGTAACACACCCTGGGAGTCAGTGAGACCTGTGACCGATTTATTTGCCACCCGCTCCCTGCAATTCTCAAAAGGATCCGGAGCCCCTAAGGACCCATAATCCCGTTCAAGAACCAGGGATGTATACCTGCGGTACTGATACTGACTGATCTCAGATTTCAGCCGGTCAATCTTCTGTTGGTTATCCCCGCCCGCCGAATAGAGTGACTCTAATTCTTTCCGCAGCCTGAGATACTGGCTATACTTACTCTTCCCCTTCTTAACTGACAGTCTCCTTAAGAGGGATCTGATCTCCTCCTTGACATCCTCCCACCAGTCTGCCATGTTGTCATAAAACACCACTCTCTCAAGCTGGTTCTGAAATAGAGAGTGGACACAACTCCGGACACAGTCATCGTCCAAGAGGCTGGAATTGAGCTTCCATAGGCCTCTCCCAATATCAGGGCGTTTTGTGGAGCCCAAGCAAAAATACAAAGCCAGATGGTCAGAATAAGGGACTGTCTTTTCACTTTTCTCACTAACATGCTCAGCGGGACTGACCAGAGCTAAGTCTATCCGACTGCATCTACCAGCGCAGGAGTAAGTGAATTTTGGTTTCCTACCACCCTCAGTAAACACATCAGACAGACCAGCCTGTGAAATAATTCTGCTTAAGACCTTGCAGTCCCTGGTGAGAGGCCTACCAGTAGGTCTGTCACTGGATGACATGGTGGCATTGAAGTCCCCTGCCATGACTACCGGAACAGATGTAAACAAGTACTGCTTGACTTCATCAAACAGACGTGCCCTTTCCATCACCGACTGCGGTGGACCATAGATATTAATGAGTCGGAGCCTTCTGCCTCGGATGGTAACTTCTAAAACCAGGCACCTCCCCATCAGAACCTCAGTGAATCTGTGTATGGTGACATCAGGGGTGTTAAACAGTATAGAAACCCCGGCATAAGGTTCCACAGCCAGAGACCAGAAGGACGGGCCAGATTTCCATTCTCTCTCTGCTTCTCGTATTAGTCCTAAAGTATTTAAACGGGTTTCTTGTAAGAAATAGACATCGGCATCAAGATATCTCAGATGTTCATACACTGCGTGTCTTGTCCTCCTTGCTCGGATGCTATTCACATTACTAGAGATAACTTTAAGATAGAAACCTGCCATCAGAACAACTAGGAATATGAGAAACAGAGAGATGGGCCCCATTGTCATAGATCAGAGTCAGAGGTGTCCTGGTGACCAGCTGTTTCCATGTCTGATTCGGACTGCCCCTCATCTCGGTGGGGTCTCCTCTTATTGGGAGGATCGCCCTCTGGTTCATCCTCATACTCCGCCATCATTCGTGAGAGTTCTCTGTCTAGTTCTGCTTCTCCGTCTGACTCTGATAGGACACTAAATCTATTCCCCGTTGCAGTGACCTCGCCTGCACTACTTACTCTCATCTTTGTGGGCTTTTCTACCGTGGTCCACTCACCCTCAGGCTTACGGCTGGCTTTATCCTTCTTCCTCCTTTTATTATTGTTGGATGATCGGGCAGGAGAAGAGACGACCACTGAGGGTTGTACAACCTGCTCGACAACCTCCATGGTCGTCTCAATGGGACCTGACTCGGCCTGGTCTTGGGTGGTATCACCTGTATGTGGTTGAGGCTCCGCCTCCGTGACTACTGACCCTGACAATAGCGCCTCCTCCTCCTCCTGTATGTCATCAGCCGCTGCCAGCAAGTCCTCATCAGGGCTATCTTTACAGATGTTATGCCAGGCATCAGGACAATCTCTGTGGGGGTGACCGATCCGACCGCACAGGTTACACCTAATGCTTTGGCATGTGGCACTCACGTGGCCCATTTCATTACATAGGCTACACTTTACCATGGAGCATACACTGGCCACATGGCCGGCCTTCCCACACTTGAAGCACCGGCGAGGCTGACCCGCATAGAAGCAGATCCCTTTTTCTCGGCCTATAAAGAACGAATTGGGCAGATGTTGGGTTATGTTGTTCTGCTGACGCAACTTCACCAGGACCCTCCACCCACCGGTCCAGACCCCGTCTTCATCCCTGTTCTTACTAAGATCGGACATGAGGTCACAATGCCTCCTGAGCCAGATGACTATGTCCTGAGGGGGAACGGCTTCATTCCAAAATACAATTGTGACAGAGGCTGTATCTGGCCTAGAGATGGGGATGAAACTGAACTTATCCCAACCTTCCGTATCTCTCAACCTGGTGAGATTGGCCCAGAACCGGTCCAGATCAGACATCAGCTTAAAACTAACATCATACCCCTGGCGGTCAGGAATGTTTATGACGGCCAGGATATCAGTCGGCACAAAGCCCATCTGGGTACATAGGAGCTCTCGGACCACAAACCTCCTATCCGGCAGATCCTCCTTGGCACCTCCGTGCCTAAACCTGACTACATTCCTCCTCCTGAAAGCCTGGCCTGTATAACTGGAGTTTGATGCAAAAGATGGAGCACCGCGGCTCCAGGCATTCCCTGAGGAGGTACGGCCAGATCCGCCATCTTGGCATGTTTGTGGGCGCTGTGTGGGCTGCTGAGCACCTGTACCATGTGGTTCTGCTACTGTGCGAGTATCCAGAGGGGGAAAGTCCTGCACACTGGACTGTCCTGTGTCCGCCCCACCATCAACCTCTATGTCTGCAATATCACCAGACTCCAGAGACTGGACTGCAGAGGGGTCTGACGCCATAGATAGTGAAGGATCCCCCCCAGAAACACCTTCCCCTGCTGGGCCGTTATCACATACAGGAATATCCATAATATCAGGCACATTAGTCAGACAATCAGCGGCAGCAGAGTCCTGCACAGCAGAGTCCATATTAGTATTATAGTCAGCGGCAGCAGAGTCCTGCATAGCAGAGTCCATATTACCACTACAGTCAGCGGCAGCAGAGTCCTGCACAACAGAGTCCACAACCTGTAACCCCAAATATGTTACTCCCCCAGTACCTTCAGGTAAGAGTCCATAGTCCTGCTGCAATGACTTGTCTCCTGGGACTTGTGGTGTCTGCACAGCTGCTACTTCATTACCATTAGGCAGGGGTCCATGACCTGGTTGCAAAGTGCTGGTTGCTGGGACTTGTGGTGCCTTGCTGAGAACTGCTGCAGGTTTTTGCTGTTGCTGAACACTGGTCGCTTTCCCGTACAAATTCCCTTCCTTAAAAGGGAAACTTGCTGGCTGCAGAACTGGTTTTACATGGGACTGCTGGCTGCCACCTTGAGAGGGTTCAGACCCAGCTTTAGCACAAGGTGATGGTGACTTCTGGTATTCCTGGAACCGCTGCTGGTTTCTGTATGATTCTCCCACCGGTCCCATTTGCTCCAGTACAGTCTCGGTCTCCCGTACGTTCTCGGCGAGCTCTTTCGCCAGTGCGCTCAGCTTCCTGTCCAGTAACACCAGTTTCTCAGGGCATGCAGACTTTTTTAGATTATACGCACATTCAATCTGTCTCTGCAGATATATTTTACTGGCCTTCAATGTCTCCAGTCGCTTGACCAGTGCTGGTATCTCATCTGCCAGGCGCAGTTCTGGTGCTCGCTCAGTAGCTGTGACAGTCTGTGCATTGTTGGAAAGCTTTGCAGGTTGGTTACCCCCAGTATGGCTTCTGGTTGGTGTAGCCTGTGATTTCTGACATGCTACGGCTGTTGTCACTGCCATGGGCCCACAATGTCCAGACTGGGGACTATGTCCCAGTTTATTTCCAGTGACTGTACTGCTGGTACCTTGAAGCTTCCCCGCTGGTCTCCCTTTGATCTCCTCCACTGCCTTCACTACATTTTTGTAGTTACCGCTTCCAGATCTTGTCCGCTCAGACCGTACCAATACAGACTGCTGCATGTTCTCCTGCATGGTCTGCTTCTCCAGGGATGTTCTCCTCTGTCTGCAGGAGGGTGGGGTGGACTGGACACCTGCAACCTGCAATGGAGTCTGCACAGGCTGCAAAGTTTGCTCCTTACATTCAACCATTTTGCTTGGTTGTTGCACCGTACTACTGCTTGCTTCCGTTACTTCTTCCTTTACAACTTTCTTCCCATCTTGGCTTGCTGCACTAGGACTGCTGACACACTGGACACGATTCCCATTACTGGGGACTTTAGGATTTCCATCCATTTTTTTAGTTGTCTGGGAATTGCTTCCCAGAGAAGGCCTTGGAGCCTGGGCCTTGGCAGGGGAACTTCCCCACCCAGGGCGGCCCCGCCCTGGGCTATCTCCAGACATCAGGAGCCTCAGGAGAGCTACAAAAACACGTCCTCACAGCTAGGAGGTAGTATTATAGTAGTTATATTCTTGTACATAGTAGTATTATAGTAGTTATATTCTTGTACATAGGAGTAGTATTATAGTAGTTATATTCTTGTACATAGGAGCAGTATTATAGTAGTTATATTCTTGTACATAGGAGTAGTATTATAGTAGTTATATTCTTGTACATAGTAGTATTATAGTAGTTATATTCTTGTACATAGGAGGTAGTATTATAGTAGTTATATTCTTGTACATAGGAGTAGTATTATAGTAGTTATATTCTTGTATATAGGAGCAGTATTATAGTAGTTATATTCTTGTACATAGGAGTAGTATTATAGTGGTTATATTCTTGTACATAGGAGTAGTATTATAGTAGTTATATTCTTGTACATAGTAGTATTATAGTAGATATATTCTTGTACATAGGAGGTAGTATTATAGTAGTTATATTCTTGTACATAGCAGTAGTATTATAGTAGTTATATTCTTGTACATAGGAGTAGTATTATAGTAGTTATATTCTTGTATATAGGAGTAGTATTATAGTAGTTATATTCTTGTACATAGGAGTAGTATTATAGTAGTTATATTCTTGTACATAGGGGCAGTATTATAGTAGTTATATTCTTGTACATAGGAGTAGTATTATAGTAGTTATATTCTTGTACATAGGAGTAGTATTATAGTAGTTATATTCTTGTACATAGGGGCAGTATTATAGTAGTTATATTCTTGTACATAGGAGGTAGTATTATAGTAGTTATATTCCTGTACATAGGAGTAGTATTATAGTAGTTATATTCTTGTACATAGGAGTAGTATTATAGTAGTTATATCTGTGTACATAGGAGTAGTATTATAGTAGTTATATTCTTGTACATAGGAGTAGTATTATAGTAGTTAAATTCTTATATATGGTGTAGTATTATAGTAGTTATATTCTTGTACATAGGAGATAGTATTATAGTAGTTATAATCTTGTACATAGGGGCAGTATTATAGTAGTTATATTCTTGTACATAGGGGTAGTATTATAGTAGTTATATTCTTGTACATAGGGGTAGTATTGTAGTAGTTATATTCTTGTACATAGGAGCAGTATTATAGTAGTTATATTCTTGTACATAGTAGTATTATAGTAGTTATATTCTTGTACATAGGAGTAGTATTATAGTAGTTATATTCTTGTACATAGGAGTAGTATTATAGTAGTTATATTCTTGTACATAAGAGTAGTATTATAGTAGTTATATTCTTGTACATAGGAGTAGTATTATAGTAGTTATATTCTTGTACATAAGAGTAGTATTATAGTAGTTATATTCTTGTACATAGGAGCAGTATTATAGTAGTTATATTCTTGTACATAGTAGTAGTATTATAGTAGTTATATTCTTGTACATAGGAGCAGTATTATAGTAGTTATATTTTTGTACATAGGAGCAGTATTATAGTAGTTATATTCTTGTACATAGGAGTAGTATTATAGTAGTTATATTCTTGTACATAGGAGTAGTATTATAGTAGTTATATTCTTGTACATAGGAGTAGTATTATAGTAGTTATATTCTTGTACATAGGAGCAGTATTATAGTAGTTATATTCTTGTACATAGGAGGTAGTATTATAGTAGTTATATTCTTGTACATAGGAGTAGTATTATAGTAGTTATATTCTTGTACATAGGAGGTAGTATTATAGTAGTTATATTCTTGTACATAGGAGTAGAATTATAGTAGTTATATTCTTGTATATAGGAGTAGTATTATAGTAGTTATATTCTTGTACATAGAAGGCAGTATTATAGTAGTTATATTCTTGTACATAGGAGCAGTATTATAGTAGTTATATTCTTGTACATAGGAGGTAGTATTATAGTAGTTATATTCTTGTACATAGGGGCAGTATTATAGTAGTTATATTCTTGTACATAGGAGGTTGTATTATAGTAGTTATACTCTTGTACATAGGGGCAGTATTATAGTAGTTATATTCTTGTACATAGGAGCAGTATTATAGTAGTTATATTCCTGTATATAGGAGCAGTATTATAGTAGTTATATTCTTGTACATAGGAGTAGTATTATAGTAGTTATATTCTTATACATAGGAGGTAGTATTATAGTAGTTATATTCTTGTACATAGGAGGTAGTATTATAGTAGTTATATTCTTGTACATAGGAGGTAGTATTATAGTAGTTATATTCTTGTACATAGGAGGTAGTATTATAGTAGTTATATTCTTGTACATAGGAGGTAGTATTATAGTAGCTATATTCTTGTACATAGGAGGTAGTATTATAGTAGTTATATTCTTGTACATAGGGGTAGTATTATAGTAGTTATATTCTTGTACATAGGAGTAGTATTATAGTAGTTATATTCTTGTACATAGGAGTAGTATTATAGTAGTTATATTCTTGTACATAGGGGCAGTATTATAGTAGTTATATTCTTGTACATAGGAGGTAATTTTTATTAGTAAAAACAAAACAAAAATACATTACATTCTAGCAGAATTAATAACTAATAATAATAATATAACATAAATCAGACATGTCTGTCAGATAACAAAAATGAGAATCACTTTAACTTAAGAGTCCATTGCTGGCAGGATAAAGAGGGGGAAAAAAATAAATAAATCCATAAATAAATGAACAGACTTATTTGCAGTGTTATCAGAATATTCAGCAATCGATATATACATTTCTCCACAATTTTACATTATCAGACTTTTTTCTGACCTCCAGAGACTTTATCCACCTCAGTTCAGACATGATATATGTGACAGCGGTCATATGACGGAAGGGCTCTCTGTGTAGGGACACCTGGGTCCTTGTATGCCAGTGATAATATTTGATGACAGTAATAATAATATACAGGGTCTCCCGGTTAATGTCACCTATATTAGTTGGGATGCCATATATGATTTCGGGGTATTTGAGTGATTGTAATCGGGGAATTTTCAGCCTCCGGGATATTTCCTGCCAGATCTTTCGCCCTCCCCCGCACTCTGATATAAAATGTGCCATGGTCTCCTCCTGCTGACAACCTAATGGACATGCCCGATCTGTCACACTGAGATGTTTTAGGTTGCCTCTTACAAAAAGTTTCCCATGCAGAGATAGCCAGGCAATGTCAAAGAACTTTGCAGGGAGCCTCAGACCAGTGAGGAGCCTCAGACTATCCTGCAGGGTTATAGATGTGCAGTCCCTCAATGCCGGCTGGAGACAATAGAAGGTCTTACATACCCTGGTGTATAGATCTCTCCTGGTCTTACTCACCAGATAGGTCTTTTCAATACCCCATTTTTTCAGGCACCTTATGCCATAGTCCAGATACTGGGGGAGGTAGTCACGAGTCGATCGACCCCTCTTAAGGCTGCCGCCTCGCACCCAGGATTCTGCAAAAGGCAATATCCAATTCCTGATACTATTTACCCACAGGGAGCTGTTATCTGAGTCCAGGCAACCAAAATTTACTTTTAGAAACATGGAGTCAAAAAACACCCTTGGATTTAACATATCCAGCCCACCCTCTCTCCTCTGTAGGTAGGTTATCCCTCTTTTTACTGGGTTCAACCTGTTCCCCCACAAAAGTTGGAAGAACAGGCTAAAGAGCCTAGCGGAGAAAGATTCTGGCAAAGGAAAGACAACAGAGACGTACAAGAAGACAGGGACCAGGTAAGTCTTCAACATTTTAACCCTTTCTCTATAGGTCAGCCTCCAGTTCTTCCATCGCTGAACCTTTGCATTTCCGGATTCCAACTTTTCTTCCCAATTTAGTCTGCAATTATCATCCCTCCCGAATTTCACCCCAAGGATCTTAATATAGGAGGAGGCCTGGGCAAACTGCGGCAGATCAAATGTAGGACCAGTATGACCCGTCCAGAGAGCTTGACTCTTCTCAAGGTTGACAAGAGACCCGGAGGCCTCTGAGTAACTTCTGATGGCCGCAGACAACATCTCCACCTCACGAGGCTCAGATATCACCACAGTCACATCATCCGCGTAGGCAACAACTCTCAGGGGCAAGCAGTGGGGGACCGGCGCCCCCTGAAAATCACACTCCTGCAGTGACCTAAGAAACGGGTCTATGGCAAACACATACAGTAATGGACTCAGTGGGCAACCTTGTCTCACCCCTGCCTCAACCCTGAAAGCATCACCCTGCCAACCATTAATCAGAGGAAAGCTCTCCGCCTCACGGTACAAAGTTCTCAGCCAATCCACAAATTGTCCTGGAATACCGTACTTTGTCAAAATCGCCCATAGATACTCATGGTCTACTCTGTCAAAGGCCTTAGCCTGGTCAAGACTCACAACATATCTCCCACACCTCAGAGCTTTACATCTCTCAAACATCTCCCTTATCGAGATAACTGCTCCAGAGATGTTCCGCCCTTTAACTGTGCCAAACTGTGAGCCTGCCAACAGTGCCGGGGACAAACAAACTAATCTAGAGAACAGAATTTTTGCAAGAATCTTCCTATCGACATTCAAGAGGGCAATCGGCCTCCAGTTCTTGATGTCACTAGGCTCTTTACCTTTAGACAGCAGGATCAGGGAGGACACTCTCATGGATGGAGGCATCAGGTGGTTTTCTAGACTAGTTTTGTATACATCCACGAGAATTGGTGCCAAGAGGTCTCGGAATTTCTTATAGAACTCAGCTGTAATCCCATCTGGACCTGGTGCCTTCTTCAGATGTAACTTATCTATGGCCTCTTTCACCTCCTCCACTGTTAACTCTGCTGTCAAAGGAGAAAAGTCCAAATCATTAGTATCAGGATCCGGAGTTGCCTCCAAGAATTGAGCCACCTTCTCTCTATCCAAAACCTTCTTCTGAAACAAGTCAGCATAGTAAGTTCTCACCACCCCCAGGATACCCTCCCGAGATTCCTGTAACACACCCTGGGAGTCAGTGAGACCTGTGACCGATTTATTTGCCACCCGCTCCCTGCAATTCTCAAAAGGATCCGGAGCCCCTAAGGACCCATAATCCCGTTCAAGAACCAGGGATGTATACCTGCGGTACTGATACTGACTGATCTCAGATTTCAGCCGGTCAATCTTCTGTTGGTTATCCCCGCCCGCCGAATAGAGTGACTCTAATTCTTTCCGCAGCCTGAGATACTGGCTATACTTACTCTTCCCCTTCTTAACTGACAGTCTCCTTAAGAGGGATCTGATCTCCTCCTTGACATCCTCCCACCAGTCTGCCATGTTGTCATAAAACACCACTCTCTCAAGCTGGTTCTGAAATAGAGAGTGGACACAACTCCGGACACAGTCATCGTCCAAGAGGCTGGAATTGAGCTTCCATAGGCCTCTCCCAATATCAGGGCGTTTTGTGGAGCCCAAGCAAAAATACAAAGCCAGATGGTCAGAATAAGGGACTGTCTTTTCACTTTTCTCACTAACATGCTCAGCGGGACTGACCAGAGCTAAGTCTATCCGACTGCATCTACCAGCGCAGGAGTAAGTGAATTTTGGTTTCCTACCACCCTCAGTAAACACATCAGACAGACCAGCCTGTGAAATAATTCTGCTTAAGACCTTGCAGTCCCTGGTGAGAGGCCTACCAGTAGGTCTGTCACTGGATGACATGGTGGCATTGAAGTCCCCTGCCATGACTACCGGAACAGATGTAAACAAGTACTGCTTGACTTCATCAAACAGACGTGCCCTTTCCATCACCGACTGCGGTGGACCATAGATATTAATGAGTCGGAGCCTTCTGCCTCGGATGGTAACTTCTAAAACCAGGCACCTCCCCATCAGAACCTCAGTGAATCTGTGTATGGTGACATCAGGGGTGTTAAACAGTATAGAAACCCCGGCATAAGGTTCCACAGCCAGAGACCAGAAGGACGGGCCAGATTTCCATTCTCTCTCTGCTTCTCGTATTAGTCCTAAAGTATTTAAACGGGTTTCTTGTAAGAAATAGACATCGGCATCAAGATATCTCAGATGTTCATACACTGCGTGTCTTGTCCTCCTTGCTCGGATGCTATTCACATTACTAGAGATAACTTTAAGATAGAAACCTGCCATCAGAACAACTAGGAATATGAGAAACAGAGAGATGGGCCCCATTGTCATAGATCAGAGTCAGAGGTGTCCTGGTGACCAGCTGTTTCCATGTCTGATTCGGACTGCCCCTCATCTCGGTGGGGTCTCCTCTTATTGGGAGGATCGCCCTCTGGTTCATCCTCATACTCCGCCATCATCCGTGAGAGTTCTCTGTCTAGTTCTGCTTCTCCGTCTGACTCTGATAGGACACTAAATCTATTCCCCGTTGCAGTGACCTCGCCTGCACTACTTACTCTCATCTTTGTAGGCTTTTCTACCGTGGTCCACTCACCCTCAGGCTTACGGCTGGCTTTATCCTTCTTCCTCCTTTTATTATTGTTGGATGATCGGGCAGGAGAAGAGACGACCACTGAGGGTTGTACAACCTGCTCGACAACCTCCATGGTCGTCTCAATGGGACCTGACTCGGCCTGGTCTTGGGTGGTATCACCTGTATGTGGTTGAGGCTCCGCCTCCGTGACTACTGACCCTGACAATAGCGCCTCCTCCTCCTCCTGTATGTCATCAGCCGCTGCCAGCAAGTCCTCATCAGGGCTATCCTTACAGATGTTATGCCAGGCATCAGGACAATCTCTGTGGGGGTGACCGATCCGACCGCACAGGTTACACCTAATGCTTTGGCATGTGGCACTCACGTGGCCCATTTCATTACATAGGCTACACTTTACCATGGAGCATACACTGGCCACATGGCCGGCCTTCCCACACTTGAAGCACCGGCGAGGCTGACCCGCATAGAAGCAGATCCCTTTTTCTCGGCCTATAAAGAACGAATTGGGCAGATGTTGGGTTATGTTGTTCTGCTGACGCAACTTCACCAGGACCCTCCACCCACCGGTCCAGACCCCGTCTTCATCCCTGTTCTTACTAAGATCGGACATGAGGTCACAATGCCTCCTGAGCCAGATGACTATGTCCTGAGGGGGAACGGCTTCATTCCAAAATACAATTGTGACAGAGGCTGTATCTGGCCTAGAGATGGGGATGAAACTGAACTTATCCCAACCTTCCGTATCTCTCAACCTGGTGAGATTGGCCCAGAACCGGTCCAGATCAGACATCAGCTTAAAACTAACATCATACCCCTGGCGGTCAGGAAGGTTTATGACGGCCAGGATATCAGTCGGCACAAAGCCCATCTGGGTACATAGGAGCTCTCGGACCACAAACCTCCTATCCGGCAGATCCTCCTTGGCACCTCCGTGCCTAAACCTGACTACATTCCTCCTCCTGAAAGCCTGGCCTGTATAATTGGAGTTTGATGCAAAAGATGGAGCACCGCGGCTCCAGGCATTCCCTGAGGAGGTACGGCCGGATCCGCCATCTTGGCGTGTTTGTGGGCGCTGTGTGCGCTGCTGAGCACCTGTACCATGTGGTTCTGCTACTGTGCGAGTATCCAGAGGGGGAAAGTCCTGCACACTGGACTGTCCTGTGTCCGCCCCACCATCAACCTCTATGTCTGCAATATCACCAGACTCCAGAGACTGGACTGCAGAGGGGTCTGACGCCATAGATCGTGAAGGATCCCCCCCAGAAACACCTTCCCCTGCTGGGCCGTTATCACATACAGGAATATCCATAATATCAGGCACATTAGTCAGACAATCAGCGGCAGCAGAGTCCTGCACAGCAGAGTCCATATTAGTATTATAGTCAGCGGCAGCAGAGTCCTGCATAGCAGAGTCCATATTACCACTACAGTCAGCGGCAGCAGAGTCCTGCACAACAGAGTCCACAACCTGTAACCCCAAATATGTTACTCCCCCAGTACCTTCAGGTAAGAGTCCATAGTCCTGCTGCAATGACTTGTCTCCTGGGACTTGTGGTGTCTGCACAGCTGCTACTTCATTACCATTAGGCAGGGGTCCATGACCTGGTTGCAAAGTGCTGGTTGCTGGGACTTGTGGTGCCTTGCTGAGAACTGCTGCAGGTTTTTGCTGTTGCTGAACACTGGTCGCTTTCCCGTACAAATTCCCTTCCTTAAAAGGGAAACTTGCTGGCTGCAGAACTGGTTTTACATGGGACTGCTGGCTGCCACCTTGAGAGGGTTCAGACCCAGCTTTAGCACAAGGTGATGGTGACTTCTGGTATTCCTGGAACCGCTGCTGGTTTCTGTATGATTCTCCCACCGGTCCCATTTGCTCCAGTACAGTCTCGGTCTCCCGTACGTTCTCGGCGAGCTCTTTCGCCAGTGCGCTCAGCTTCCTGTCCAGTAACACCAGTTTCTCAGGGCATGCAGACTTTTTTAGATTATAGGCACATTCAATCTGTCTCTGCAGATATATTTTACTGGCCTTCAATGTCTCCAGTCGCTTGACCAGTGCTGGTATCTCATCTGCCAGGCGCAGTTCTGGTGCTCGCTCAGTAGCTGTGACAGTCTGTGCATTGTTGGAAAGCTTTGCAGGTTGGTTACCCCCAGTATGGCTTCTGGTTGGTGTAGCCTGTGATTTCTGACATGCTACGGCTGTTGTCACTGCCATGGGCCCACAATGTCCAGACTGGGGACTATGTCCCAGTTTATTTCCAGTGACTGTACTGCTGGTACCTTGAAGCTTCCCCGCTGGTCTCCCTTTGATCTCCTCCACTGCCTTCACTACATTTTTGTAGTTACCGCTTCCAGATCTTGTCCGCTCAGACCGTACCAATACAGACTGCTGCATGTTCTCCTGCATGGTCTGCTTCTCCAGGGATGTTCTCCTCTGTCTGCAGGAGGGTGGGGTGGACTGGACACCTGCAACCTGCAATGGAGTCTGCACAGGCTGCAAAGTTTGCTCCTTACATTCAACCATTTTGCTTGGTTGTTGCACCGTACTACTGCTTGCTTCCGTTACTTCTTCCTTTACAACTTTCTTCCCATCTTGGCTTGCTGCACTAGGACTGCTGACACACTGGACACGATTCCCATTACTGGGGACTTTAGGATTTCCATCCATTTTTTTAGTTGTCTGGGAATTGCTTCCCAGAGAAGGCCTTGGAGCCTGGGCCTTGGCAGGGGAACTTCCCCACCCAGGGCGGCCCCGCCCTGGGCTATCTCCAGACATCAGGAGCCTCAGGAGAGCTACAAAAACACGTCCTCACAGCTAGGAGGTAGTATTATAGTAGTTATATTCTTGTACATAGGAGTAGTATTATTGTAGTTATATTCTTGTACATAGGAGGTAGTATTATAGTAGTTATATTCTTGTACATAGGAGTAGTATTATAGTAGTTATATCTGTGTACATAGGAGTAGTATTATAGTAGTTATATTCTTGTACATAGGAGTAGTATTATAGTAGTTAAATTCTTATATATGGTGTAGTATTATAGTAGTTATATTCTTGTACATAGGAGATAGTATTATAGTAGTTATAATCTTGTACATAGGGGCAGTATTATAGTAGTTATATTCTTGTACATAGGGGTAGTATTATAGTAGTTATATTCTTGTACATAGGGGTAGTATTGTAGTAGTTATATTCTTGTACATAGGAGCAGTATTATAGTAGTTATATTCTTGTACATAGTAGTATTATAGTAGTTATATTCTTGTACATAGGAGTAGTATTATAGTAGTTATATTCTTGTACATAGGAGTAGTATTATAGTAGTTATATTCTTGTACATAAGAGTAGTATTATAGTAGTTATATTCTTGTACATAGGAGTAGTATTATAGTAGTTATATTCTTGTACATAAGAGTAGTATTATAGTAGTTATATTCTTGTACATAGGAGCAGTATTATAGTAGTTATATTCTTGTACATAGTAGTAGTATTATAGTAGTTATATTCTTGTACATAGGAGCAGTATTATAGTAGTTATATTTTTGTACATAGGAGCAGTATTATAGTAGTTATATTCTTGTACATAGGAGTAGTATTATAGTAGTTATATTCTTGTACATAGGAGTAGTATTATAGTAGTTATATTCTTGTACATAGGAGTAGTATTATAGTAGTTATATTCTTGTACATAGGAGTAGTATTATAGTAGTTATATTCTTGTACATAGGAGGTAGTATTATCGTAGTTATATTCTTGTATATAGGAGTAGTATTATAGTAGTTATATTCTTATACATAGGAGGTAGTATTATAGTAGTTATATTCTTGTACATAGGAGTAGTATTATAGTAGTTATATTCTTGTATATAGGAGCAGTATTATAGTAGTTATATTCTTGTACATAGGAGTAGTATTATAGTAGTTATATTCTTGTATACTGGAGGTAGTATTATAGTAGTTATATTCTTGTACATAGGAGGTAGTATTATAGTAGTTATATTCTTGTACATAGGAGCAGTATTATAGTAGTTATATTCTTGTACATAGGAGTAGTATTATAGTAGTTATATTCTTGTACATAGGAGTAGTATTATAGTAGTTATATTCTTGTACATAGGAGCAGTATTATAGTAGTTATATTCTTGTACATAGGAGCAGTATTACAGTAGTTATATTCTTGTACATAGGAGGTAGTATTATAGTAGTTATATTCTTATACATAGGAGTAGTATTATAGTAGTTATATTCTTGTACATAGGAGGTAGTATTATAGTAGTTATATTCTTGTACATAGGAGGTAGTATTATAGTAGCTATATTCTTGTACATAGGAGGTAGTATTATAGTAGTTATATTCTTGTACATAGGGGTAGTATTATAGTAGTTATATTCTTGTACATAGGAGTAGTATTATAGTAGTTATATTCTTGTACATAGGAGGTAGTATTATCGTAGTTATATTCTTGTACATAGGAGCAGTATTATAGTAGTTATATTCTTGTACATAGGAGTAGTATTATAGTAGTTATATTCTTGTACATAGGAGTAGTATTATAGTAGTTATATTCTTGTACATAGGAGCAGTATTACAGTAGTTATATTCTTGTACATAGGAGCAGTATTACAGTAGTTATATTCTTGTACATAGGAGGTAGTATTATAGTAGTTATATTCTTATACATAGGAGGTAGTATTATAGTAGTTATATTCTTGTACATAGGAGTAGTATTATAGTAGTTATATTCTTGTATATAGGAGCAGTATTATAGTAGTTATATTCTTGTACATAGGAGTAGTATTATAGTAGTTATATTCTTGTATACTGGAGGTAGTATTATAGTAGTTATATTCTTGTACATAGGAGGTAGTATTATAGTAGTTATATTCTTGTACATAGGAGCAGTATTATAGTAGTTATATTCTTGTACATAGGAGTAGTATTATAGTAGTTATATTCTTGTACATAGGAGTAGTATTATAGTAGTTATATTCTTGTACATAGGAGCAGTATTATAGTAGTTATATTCTTGTACATAGGAGGTAGTATTATAGTAGTTATATTCTTGTACATAGGAGTAGTATTATAGTAGTTATATTCTTGTATATAGGAGCAGTATTATAGTAGTTATATTCTTGTACATAGGAGTAGTATTATAGTAGTTATATTCTTGTATACTGGAGGTAGTATTATAGTAGTTATATTCTTGTACATAGGAGGTAGTATTATAGTAGTTATATTCTTGTACATAGGAGTAGTATTATAGTAGTTATATTCTTGTACATAGGAGCAGTATTATAGTAGTTATATTCTTGTACATAGGAGTAGTATTATAGTAGTTATATTCTTGTACATAGGAGTAGTATTATAGTAGTTATATTCTTGTACATAGGAGCAGTATTATAGTAGTTATATTCTTGTACATAGGAGCAGTATTACAGTAGTTATATTCTTGTACATAGGAGGTAGTATTATAGTAGTTATATTCTTGTACATAGGAGCAGTATTATAGTAGTTATATTCTTGTACATAGGAGTAGTATTATAGTAGTTATATTCTTGTACATAGGAGTAGTATTATAGTAGTTATATTCTTGTACATAGGAGTAGTATTATAGTAGTTATATTCTTGTATATAGGAGTAGTATTATAGTAGTTATATTCTTGTACATAGGAGTATTATTATAGTAGTTATATTCTTGTACATAGGAGCAGTATTATAGTAGTTATATTCTTGTACATAGGAGGTAGTATTATAGTAGTTATATTCTTGTACATAGGAGTAGTATTATAGTAGTTATATTCTTGTACATAGGAGTAGTATTATAGTAGTTATACTCTTGTACATAGGGGCAGTATTATAGTATTATATTTATTGCAGTTATATTTTTGCCATCTTTCAGTTCCACTCTATGAATATTCATCTTTTAGTCTTCACCATTGATCGGTCTTGGATTCTCGGTGGATTCTCTTGTTTACCTTTTCTTATTTAGTCGCTGAGACATTAATTATAAAGTAGCAGATGGAAGTCTCCCGAGGATTCCGATGTTTCCTCTTGTAACAAGTCCCAGCTCGACAGCTCCAGGAGTAATGAAGTCAATTAATATTAGTTATTGAAAGTGTAACTCTCCGGAGAACCATCCTCTCATGTCCCAGTATACAGCTGCTACTCTGTGCACTAGATATGAAGTGAGGACGAGGCTGAATCATTGCCATTGTCTGGTCTGCAGATTAGAGATGAGCGAATGCTGTTCCATCTAATAGGTATTCGATCGAATGTCATGGCGTTCGATGTATTTGTTCACAATGGAATACAAGGCCGCATATGCAGTAAAAATTTGTGTCCCCTCCCCCTTTTCCTGGTGCATTTTTTGCACCAATAACTGTGCTGGGCAGGTGGGACAGGAACTACGACAACGGAGGCAGTGAAAAAAATTGAAAAAACCCATTGGCTGCCGAAAACATGTGACCTCCCATTCATAAGAACGTCCGCCGCCATATTTGTGTAATGTCAGTGTTGGAGTGATAGGGAGAGTGCGGTGTCAGAGTGTCAGTGCGATACAGGGCTGTGGTGAGGCAGGAATTGGGAATAATAACAGCTCAATAATAATCGCTAGCTAGAAAATCATACAGCGTAACAGCAGGGGACGTGGGCGAGGACGTGGGCGAGGACGTGTATACCCAGCTGTATATCCACCCCACAGTCCAGGTACTGGAGAGATTCAGTCGGCAAACAATTTACTCTTCCTCCTCCTCATCCTACAACCCCAGCCCCTAATTCTGCATGTGATATATATATATATATTTCCATTATCTCCCCCCCCCCCCCAGGGGGTTGCAACTCAATTTTTTAGGGGTCACCCCAAGGGCCAAAACATGAAACACTGCTGCTGCTGCGAGGCTCTAGTCACCAAAAGGGCCAAAATCTCTGCTGGTGAAGGCTGGACTAAGTGACAGGGCCCCAATCTCTGCAGGTAGAGGCTGAAGTCACCTGAAGGGCCCCAATCTCTGCTGGAGCTCAGCTTAAGGGCCGGGAACTTCATTTGTACGGGCTCATGTGAAGGGCCATAAAAGTGACTTTTGGAAGGTCTCCCCACATCACACACATCCACATATACATACATACATACATATATACATACATATACACATCACACACACACACACACATACATACATATACACATCACACACATCCACAATGACAGGTCAGGGGGGGACTGAAGGATTTCCCATTGTCTATTCCATCTGTGCTTGTCATGGGCAATGTGATATAAAGGGGGGCTTGGTAATGTTTGTGGAGCTTACATTGGGGTTTGTGTCCCTCCATTTGGGGAGTAAAGAAGGTTTCCAGGTATTTCCCCCCACTGTGATAGAGGTTGTAGTGAGTGTGTATAGTGTGTAGTTGTTAGGCTGTGATAGTGGGGTAATAGAGGGGCTTTGGTGTGTTAGATGCCCCCAGACATGCGCCCCCTGCTGTCCCAGTTACATTGCAGAGGTGTTGCATCATTCCCTGGGGTGTCATAGTGGACTTGGTGACCTCCTGAGGTGAATGGTGGGATCTCCTGGAGTGAAGCATTGTCTCCCATAGACTATAATGGGGTTCCATATTCCTTCCAATAGTCCAATATTGAGCGGCTACTCGGAACGAATAACAAACATCGAATATTTTACTGTTCGCTCATCTCTACTGCAGATCTGAGTGATATTGACTCCCAGTAATTACATCAATACAGTGTAAGCTACTAAATAGTGCCCTGTAAAGAGTCCCCCCTCCCCCCCCCCCGAACCTCTCCCTCCCTGACATTACAGGGAATATAAGTCATCATTACCAGATAAATAGTACAATTATGTTATAATCATGTCACATGAGTCACGGAGGAAGCATTTACCCTGGAATGTACAGGGTTATGTAACGTCCTCTTCTGAAGAAGCATTGACTATATAAGCGCCATGTCACATATGGCACAGACAGCACTGCTGTGAGATTCATGACTCACTAGATGCTGTAGACAGTCTCATGGCTCTCTGCAGTGCTTGGTGACACTTGTATCAGGTGAATTATTATCCAGCACATCTAGTAGATGCCACAAATCTTTTTCTGTCCCCCTTGTATTACTTCTCCCCCTCTCCATTCCATAAACTTCTTTGTAAAGTGAGCTGTCTATGTACGAGACAGAATCAATGACTGCAGAGAGTGATAAGAGCCGAAACAAGACAATCAGTGAAGGCTCGGGCTCTTCTCTTCCATAAGGTCTATGACAAGGTTGGGGCTGAGATTACATTTGTGTTGCGTCCCTGTTCTTCTGCTTTGTCTGTTGACGGACATCAATGGATTCTGAAGGATCGCACTGACTCCGGGGTGACCTTATTTTATTCAGACATAACTATAGAACAAGATGGCGCTAAATGGAGAGTCTGGCGCAGATAAACGAAGCATAAGCCATTCACTAAGATCTGTCTCATCATCTATCTTATGACTTACTATAGAGGGATAGTAAACAATATGGTGAGAATTCGGCTCTTGTGACCTCTCACACCCTCTGAGGGCTCCAGGGCAATGGTTCCATCATCTCTGGTTGTTCTTATGGGGTAGCAGTGACAATAAGTGATTGCAGCGGTGACGTCACAGTCGGCAGCACCTGCCAATGATCTCCGGATACAGGTAAGTACACGCTGTGGCTATAGTCAAATACACAAGGACTCCTGCAGGACCATAAGACCATTGGCACAGGGTTTACGGAATCTTTTACAGGGGTCTGTTGTGTAGGAGTTGACTTGGCCACCACCAATGACATAACAAAATCATAAATATCACAGAGAGGTTTAATATTCACATGTAATAGACAGGACTAAGAGCTGATACAAAGGATCCACCAGCCATTCTCCTCCCCGTAGTGACACCACCACGGTCTGGTCGTTATGGCCTCATCTTCTTCCTTGTCCCATTGTCCCACCATTGTCCGGCCACTCTTCTTCAGATCTACTTTAGCTATTCACTTGAAACATCTTTTCCATTGATTTCCTGATGGACGTTCTCTCCCGCCATCTCCCCACAAAGACATTGAGGTAAGGGTTGGAAGCGCAGTAGACGGCAGTGCAGATGGACATGATAAAGTGGAAGACCAGAGCATTACTACTATAGCCAACCACCCGAAAATATATCAGTAAACTCAGGATCCTGGAAGGAACCATTTCTATAAAGAAGGAGAGGAGAGTGAGGAGAATGATGATGTACAACCTCCGGGGCCGGCAAGATTGGGAGGTCTTCTGGATCTCCACCAGAAGTATCACCGAGGACATCACCATTAGAAGTAGGACTACTAGAAACAATATGGTGGTGAATATAATGATTGGCACACATTGCTGGGCGCCGGGGCTGAGAGAGTCCCCACTGTCATCACACACATAGACTTCTAGTGCCATGGTGAGGATGGCCAGACTCCAGACCAGGACACATATTATGGTAGTCTGGTGTCTGGGACGCTGGAGATGGTTATACAGAGGACACAGGACGGTCAGACATCTCTCCGCACTCACCACAGTTAGAAGGAAAGTGCTGGAGTCAAATCCTAAATTGGTCAATGTTTCTGATAAAAGCCCAATGATCTGATTATTAAGATAAGAGTTAGGTACGTTCCCCAGAAGACACAACATGTAGGCAGTAGAGACGGCGAATCCCAGCAGAAACAGCAGATCGGCGACGGCCAGGTTCAGAAAGTAAATGGTGCAGTAATTCTTTTTGAGCTTCAATGTGAAAAGCCAAATCATGAATAAGTTTCCTACAATGCCGATGAGACAGATGATGATGGACGCATAGCCCAGGGACAGGTACGTGGTCCCAGGAGTCTTCTGGCCCTGTGTCAGGTTATGAGTCCACTCAGGGATGGTAGAGTTGATGGACATGTTTACGGGCTTGTACGTCTCCATTATATAGTTACGTGGAGGTTTGATGAATGATCTGGAGCAACAAACCTGCAGGAGGAGGAGGACAGCAGATCCCTTAAGGATGTCTATGTCACACTCACATCAACCAATCTCCAGGGGTCTCTCGGCTCCCACCAAAGGATAAGTCTCATATAACAAGTCTCCTCCAGGCCACGATGACTTCTCAGCAATAATCTCCAAGCTTGGTTGTCTTCTACTCATCGGCAGGGTCCTGGGAGAGGTCCATGTCCTGTACTGGTCCTGGTGAAGAGTCCTCCATGCTGATGAGTCCTGGACCTCTGACCATGGTTGTTCCTATAGCTCAGCTCCTGACTATTCTCTGGGTGGATATCAGTCAGTGCATTAATGAATGGGAGAGACCAAATCTAAATAAAGGTTTCCTGTGACTCCACCTGTAGGCTCAGCCCCAGCCCTTATTATAGCACAAGCTGGAGCTTTTCTTCCTCATACACTTCACATACCAGACTCAGATTATTGGGGGGTCATTGATTCCATTACTTGTCTCTATGTGGAGAACGATTGATGTGGACACTTCAGTGATGTCTCCTCCCCTCTCCTCCAGATGATTAGCTTTTCAAGACAACGCTATATATAATAAAGTGATCTTCTATATGAGTCTATGAGCCGCCCACTACTTGTCTTGTGAATGCAGCCTGTATAGTGTCCTGCTAGCTTGGCAATAGTCGTGAGGAATTGGAAACCTCAGCTAAGCTGAGGGTGGACACATCTATATGTCCATGTAGGTCCTGTGTAGTGTCTGACACATCTATATGTCCATGTAGGTCCTGTGTAGTGCCTGACACATCTATATGTCCATGTAGGTCCTGTGTAGTGCCTGACACATCTATATGTCCATGTAGGTCCTGTGTAGTGCCTGACACATCTATATGTCCATGTAGGTCCTGTATAGTGTCTGACACATCTATATGTCTATGTAGGTCCTGTATAGTGTCTGACATAACAAGTGTATAGTGTAGGTCCTGTGTAGGTCCTGTGTAGTGCCTGACACATCTATATGTCCATGTAGGTCCTGTATAGTGTCTGACATAACAAGTGTATAGTGTAGGTCCTGTGTAGGTCCTGTGTAGTGTCTGACACATCTATATGTCCATGTAGGTCCTGTGTAGTGTCTGACACATCTATATGTCCATGTAGGTCCTGTGTAGTGTCTGACACATCTATATGTCCATGTAGGTCCTGTATAGTGTCTGACACATCTATATGTCCATGTAGGTCCTGTGTAGTGCCTGACATAACAAGTGTATAGTGTAGGTCCTGTGTAGGTCCTGTGTAGTGCCTGACACATCTATATGTCCATGTAGGTCCTGTATAGTGTCTGACATAACAAGTGTATAGTGTAGGTCCTGTGTAGGTCCTGTGTAGTGCCTGACACATCTATATGTCCATGTAGGTCCTGTATAGTGTCTGACATAACAAGTGTATAGTGTAGGTCCTGTGTAGGTCCTGTGTAGTGTCTGACACATCTATATGTCCATGTAGGTCCTGTGTAGTGTCTGACACATCTATATGTCCATGTAGGTCCTGTGTAGTGCCTGACACATCTATATGTCCATGTAGGTCCTGTATAGTGTCTGACATAACAAGTGTATAGTGTAGGTCCTGTGTAGGTCCTGTGTAGTGTCTGACACATCTATATGTCTATGTAGGTCCTGTATAGTGTCTGACATAACAAGTGTATAGTGTAGGTCCTGTGTAGGTCCTGTGTAGTATCTGACACATCTATATGTCCATGTAGGTCCTGTATAGTGTCTGACACATATATATGTCCATGTAGGTCCTGTGTAGTGTCTGACACATATATATGTCCATGTAGGTCCTGTGTAGTGTCTGACACATCTATATGTCCATGTAGGTCCTGTGTAGTGCCTGACACATCTATATGTCCATGTAGGTCCTGTGTAGTGCCTGACACATCTATATGTCCATGTAGGTCCTGTGTAGTGTCTGACACATCTATATGTCCATGTAGGTCCTGTGTAGTGTCTGACACATCTATATGTCCATGTAGGTCCTGTGTAGTGCCTGACACATCTATATGTCCATGTAGGTCCTGTGTAGTGCCTGACACATCTATATGTCCATGTAGGTCCTGTGTAGTGCCTGACACATCTATATGTCCATGTAGGTCCTGTATAGTGTCTGACACATCTATATGTCCATGTAGGTCCTGTATAGTGTCTGACACATCTATATGTCCATGTAGGTCCTGTGTAGTGTCTGACACATCTATATGTCCATGTAGGTCCTGTGTAGTGCCTGACACATCTATATGTCCATGTAGGTCCTGTATAGTGTCTGACACATCTATATGTCTATGTAGGTCCTGTATAGTGTCTGACATAACAAGTGTATAGTGTAGGTCCTGTGTAGGTCCTGTGTAGTGCCTGACACATCTATATGTCCATGTAGGTCCTGTATAGTGTCTGACATAACAAGTGTATAGTGTAGGTCCTGTGTAGGTCCTGTGTAGTGCCTGACACATCTATATGTCCATGTAGGTCCTGTATAGTGTCTGACATAACAAGTGTATAGTGTAGGTCCTGTGTAGGTCCTGTGTAGTGTCTGACACATCTATATGTCCATGTAGGTCCTGTGTAGTGTCTGACACATCTATATGTCCATGTAGGTCCTGTGTAGTGTCTGACACATCTATATGTCCATGTAGGTCCTGTGTAGTGCCTGACACATCTATATGTCCATGTAGGTCCTGTATAGTGTCTGACATAACAAGTGTATAGTGTAGGTCCTGTGTAGGTCCTGTGTAGTGTCTGACACATCTATATGTCTATGTAGGTCCTGTATAGTGTCTGACATAACAAGTGTATAGTGTAGGTCCTGTGTAGGTCCTGTGTAGTATCTGACACATCTATATGTCCATGTAGGTCCTGTATAGTGTCTGACACATATATATGTCCATGTAGGTCCTGTGTAGTGTCTGACACATATATATGTCCATGTAGGTCCTGTGTAGTGTCTGACACATCTATATGTCCATGTAGGTCCTGTGTAGTGCCTGACACATCTATATGTCCATGTAGGTCCTGTGTAGTGTCTGACACATCTATATGTCCATGTAGGTCCTGTGTAGTGTCTGACACATCTATATGTCCATGTAGGTCCTGTGTAGTGCCTGACACATCTATATGTCCATGTAGGTCCTGTGTAGTGCCTGACACATCTATATGTCCATGTAGGTCCTGTGTAGTGCCTGACACATCTATATGTCCATGTAGGTCCTGTGTAGTGCCTGACACATCTATATGTCCATGTAGGTCCTGTATAGTGTCTGACACATCTATATGTCTATGTAGGTCCTGTATAGTGTCTGACATAACAAGTGTATAGTGTAGGTCCTGTGTAGGTCCTGTGTAGTGTCTGACACATCTATATGTCTATGTAGGTCCTGTATAGTGTCTGACATAACAAGTGTATAGTGTAGGTCCTGTGTAGGTCCTGTGTAGTATCTGACACATCTATATGTCCATGTAGGTCCTGTATAGTGTCTGACACATATATATGTCCATGTAGGTCCTGTGTAGTGTCTGACACATATATATGTCCATGTAGGTCCTGTGTAGTGTTTGACACATCTATATGTCCATGTAGGTCCTGTGTAGTGCCTGACACATCTATATGTCCATGTAGGTCCTGTGTAGTGTCTGACACATCTATATGTCCATGTAGGTCCTGTGTAGTGTCTGACACATATATATGTCCATGTAGGTCCTGTGTAGTGTCTGACACATATATATGTCCATGTAGGTCCTGTGTAGTATCTGACACATCTATATGTCCATGTAGGTCCTGTATAGTGTCTGACACATCTATATGTCCATGTAGGTCCTGTATAGTGTCTGACACATCTATATGTCCATGTAGGTCCTGTGTAGTATCTGACACATCTATATGTCCATGTAGGTCCTGTATAGTGTCTGACACATCTATATGTCCATGTAGGTCCTGTATAGTGTCTGACACATCTATATGTCCATGTAGGTCCTGTATAGTGTCTGACACATCTATATGTCCATGTAGGTCCTGTATAGTGTCTGACACATCTATATGTCCATGTAGGTCCTGTATAGTGTCTGACACATCTATATGTCCATGTAGGTCCTGTATAGTGTCTGACATAACAAGTGTATAGTGTAGGTCCTGTGTAGGTCCTGTATAGTGTCTGACACATCTATATGTCCATGTAGGTCCTGTATAGTGTCTGACACATCTATATGTCCATGTAGGTCCTGTATAGTGTCTGACATAACAAGTGTATAGTGTAGGTCCTGTGTAGGTCCTGTGTAGTGTCTGACACATCTATATGTCCATGTAGGTCCTGTGTAGTGTCTGACACATCTATATGTCCATGTAGGTCCTGTATAGTGTCTGACACATCTATATGTCCATGTAGGTCCTGTATAGTGTCTGACATAACAATGCTTAGTGAAATCTCACCATGTGGTTTGTTTTAGTTTCTTCTGCTGCAAAGGGCGTCAGGTGAAGGAGGGCAAGGTTATGTGCAAGATATATATATATACACGCATAGCATGAGATGTGTCCTATCACCTATAGCCCCAGAAATCTACAAGCTAGACACATATAAAGTGAATCACTCTCATCATCCTGAGAAGGTCAGAGCAGAGATGAAGGTCAATGACAGACACCCCCAGACCCCACCCCCACCCCCTGCTGCCTCATGTCCATCATCATGCCTGACATTGTAGTACTAAGGATCCAGCCCCTATCATGTTATGTATCATGTAGATATCTGTGAATTGTCAGCGCTATAGAGGTCACACAAGATTGTGGAGATAATGGAGGCCTATGGAAGCTAGAGCTCAGTCAGGGCGTGTACTATAGCTGCTGGAGGCCCCAACAATCTGCTCTATAGGGGCCCAAGAATCTAATAACACAGAGCTAGAGCCGAACATTTACCCTGGTGAAGGAAAGCCCAGCTATGGCTCTGTATACAATGTATACCTGCCTGCTGACTGTTTCTATATTGTACCTTCACCTGGTGCATGGAGAGCATTGCACCGTGTAGCATTCCAGATTGGACTAGTCCATAGGAGAACCAGAAGATGTTCCTGTGGCCCCTGTATGACACTGGTATATGTAATAACACCGCCATAGACACATCCCTTCCTGGCGCCCTTAGTGGCTGCCTGATACAGTGCTGCAAGCCTGGAGCAACCTTTATCTTTATCTTTCCTTTCTCACTCTTTTTCTCTGTATCTTCAAAAATCCAGTAACCAAGAAAACTAGCACTATGAATTAGCAACTATAATTCGAATGCAAGACCCTGTGGAGTTTTTCGTTCCTTTTGTTTCTATTGTAAAGCATGGACAATGACTGAAGACCTGGAGCACATGTGCCTGTTACCATCCCCCCAGGACACCATGCGGCATGGAGGAGAAACCTACATGGAAGTGTGGACTTCTTCGTTCAAGGAGATGATTTCTGGAGTCTATTGCTGATGTGTGAAGATGCTACAGCTGACTGGGATTTCTCTCTATTACTGTGGACACGTGGGACTCTGCTACAGCCTGGAAACCTACCATCACCCAACTACCCCAGGAGTTATGGAAGCTTGGCAAGAGAGCGGCACCATGTATACCTGGATGGCTTCAGACTTCTTTGGGGAAGTAGAACACAGTGGTAAGAAGAAAGGAGGAGGAGGAGGAGGAGGAGAGGAGGAGGAAGAGGAGGAGGAGGAGGGCTTGTGATGAAGGACATTTGGGGCATTTTTTGTGGTTAATGGATAATAGCACTGATACAAGATACCGAACTATCAGCTGTGAGCAGGAGATCTCACCACCTACCAAAGGAACTGCCACATGTTATCATGATAGCTGCTTATGTCCCCACCTCTGCCTGTTATATCTACACAGCCAAGGAAATAAAAGATTGAAGATCCAGCGTATCCGTAAAAAGATTAAATTTTAATATGGCTATGGGCCATTGAATAAAGTAAGAAAATATTTTTACGGATACGCTGGATCTTCAATCTTTTATTTCCTTGGCTGTGTACAATTGCTTCTGACCGGAGGAGCAGAGAAGTCCGTGCGCATATTCCGTGATTGGAACTTCAACAGACGGGTCAGTGATTCAATTCCATGAACTTTGAATTTTGCCAATAATATATTGCTTTGAAATAACATGCAAGTGGGAGGCTGTGCATTTCCCTCTTTTTCCCTTCCCTTATATGCGAACTATGTTATATCCACATGCTGTGACCCCCCTCCTCGTGCCCTCCAACCACAGTCGGCTGTATTATTATTATTATTATTATTATTATTATCAGCATCACTCCGCACAGAGAACTAAATGATCCTGCAGTGTGTCTGTGTACCATACCATCTATGTAACTGTATCACTGAAATTTCCCCATTGTGGGACTATTAAAGGAATGTCTTATCTTATCTTATATCTTATCGCTCCTCAGGCTGGGAAGTATCTGACAATCCGTCACTCCCATCATCCTCATTCCCAACACCTGGAGACGACCAGGTTCATCCAGTTCTATGTTGTGAAAGGCGATGATTAAAATAATCAGCTGTAATTATTGGGTAATGAATATCAGTGTAATATAGAGTGTATAGTGTAGGTCCTGTATAGTGTCTGACATAACAAGTGTATAGTGTAGGTCCTGTGTATGTCCTGTATAGTGCTCCAGAGCTGCGCTCTCTATTAGTAGACTGTATATATGAGATATGAATGGCGTCTTCTCTATTCTGAGATTTTTATTTCCTCACTGTCGGCCACCAATGCGTTACAGATGATAGTAAAGTGATTATTGTAACTCTTTGGACGTTTCACCTCCGTCTATACTCAGGACACTCAGTTTGTGCTCAGTGTCCGTCTGTTGTGTCTCTAGCGAGTCGTTTCCTTCAGATCGCCCTTCCTCTTCCTTGAAGACTGACTCCAGAGCCTTGGAGGTCGGGACGCTCGTCTTCCACCTCCCCACAATGATGTAGATGTAGGGATTGACTGTAGAATTGAGGGCCGAGCACAGTGATATCATAATGAAGCTGAGAATCTTCATCTTCATTGTAGGGATGATGGCAAAGTAGAACAAGAGTCTCACCATGGTGGCCGGAACCAGAGATATGAGGAAGGTGATGATGGCAGAGACGACCACTACGTACAGTTTGATTGGCCGGCCTTGTATTGAGGTCTTCTGGATCTCTATGAGGAGGACAATGCTGGAGCCAAGCATGGCCAGAGTGATGACCAGGAACAGGACAGATGTCACTATGTAGACAGTTGACCTGTGCTCAGGGATGAGAAACCTTTGTAGAAGAGTTATCAGGATTGACACAGGCCATAGAATCCCACACAATATGGCGGACAAGTGCTCGGGGCGGCGACATTTGTACCACATTGGAAAGCAAACAGAGAGACATCGCTCAACGCTGAGAGTGGCCAGAAAGAACAAGCTCGAATTAAACCCAAAACTGTTCAGGAACTCGCCAAACCCAGAGAATATCTTGTCGTTCTCCGCTGAGGTGGGCACTCGATTAGCCACGCACAGGAAGTACAAGGACGCCATACCGCAGCCAAAAACGTAGATGAAGTCCGCCAGGGCCAAATTCAGGATATAGACTGTCGACTGGTTCAGCTTGATGCGGAAACAGAACAGATATATTGTGATCCCGTTACCGACCAGACCCACCAGGCTGACGAGAAGGGTCACCAGGAAGAGGGTGATGGGTATGGTGAACCGTGACATGTCTTCGCGGCAGCCTTGGCCTGGAGGGGGCGTATTGTTAACTGAGGAGTTGAGGGACATTATTTTAGGCGGTTAGCGGAGGATGGGGATGTCCATTACCCTAAGAGACAGAAAAGTCTTATCAATCACAAAGATATCGCAGAGAAAAGACCACATGTAGCAGATACAACATGGCGGACGCAGACTGGCCCCGTTACAGGCCCCAGGCCGAGGTCATGTGCTTTATGTATATTATGTCCCCTATATAATGCACCCCATAGAAATACATATCAAGAGGGCAGCGACAAGATGGCGTCCGGGGCCATCCAGCAAGGACGGGGGTCAGTGTGTCCACTGGTCCATTGGGTTCAGCTTCACTGTAGGTTCAGTCTCAGTCATCCAGTCATTGATGTTACAGAGTATGTCCCATCCATGAAGCCCAGGAGCCAGGGTGCCCGGACATGTCCTGCTGCTCCAGGAGGGAGATTTGGTGCAGTCAAACAAAATCTTTGAGGTTCTATCACTAAAAAAACATCAAATTGACTCGAATTTGAGTAAAGAAGCAAAAAATACAAAGATGGACCAAACATCCTAATCTATAAGGACTCCTGTAATTCTACCCTGGCCTTCCAGAGCAGCCTCCTAACCTCCGGTGTCTCCTATGGTCATGTGTCCATCATGAGATGCCAAAAACTTTGTGGGGTGTTGTGAAATTCTAAGTGTGAACTGGAGCTGAGAGACGACGTCCTAGACCTCTTTATATCAGACATGTCAGCAGATATCAGCCATGAATCACTAACTGGAGACTTCACTACAGGACAGAAGACGCATGGGAGCCTTGTCCACCCCCTTAGCACGTATGACATGGTCCGCACTACATCTGAAGTCCCACTAGTCTGCACACTGACCACACGCTGCTGCAGACATGGCATCCATCGACCACTGAGGATGGAGCTTTGGACATTGTGTGGCTTCCATCAGTCACATTGGTCGTCTTGTCACTTATTGGGGTGCTAGCATATGTTACTTGTCAGGAGCAGTGACTGGCTCATCTTCACAATAGGAGTCTTAAGTCATAAACGTCTTCACTGGGGGTCAATTGTTGCATCAAAGTCATAATTTAACATTTGGAGAATATTCTACCTCCAGAGATTGCAAGAATGGGAGAAGAGACAACAATCAACGCCAAGGATACAACTAAGGGTCTGCGGACTTCTGCAAGGCTTGGAACAAGGATCGTGAGAATAGTTTACAATAACTAGAGCAATACCCTGTGGGCAGAGGAGACCATCGTGATGTCATCTGCTCCGACCATGAAGCTCCAGTAACATAAGAGAAGCTTCTCCATTGTGTCATCTGAATCTCCTAGGGATAATCTCTGCTGCAATCATACTGGCATATTACAGAGTATCCTGCCTTGTAGCCATCTCTGCAGGTGACCGGGAGAGTCATCTCCATATTAAGTACATTGACCATTCAAGGCTGCGATAGAGAAAGCCAATCCAATAGACTGAGCCCCATCTGGGTAGAGGACCACTGCAGAGAAGGTTGCTGGGTTGTTGGCCACCATGCAATGAATGCAGCAGAGGAATGTCCTCCAGAGATCTGCACAGCCCTGAGTGTATATGATGGATATATTTCTGGCCATATGGTAGCCGACCTACTGACCACAGGGGAGCTATAGACATTTGGCTGGAGACATCTAATGTCCACCCTGATACCTATCATGTATCCAAACTCACTTACCGGCTGCATGCAGATCACATCGGGATCCTCCAGTCTAACGTGATGTCTCCAGACGTCGGTGAGGATGATATGAGCACACTTAGTCTTGGCTTGCAGCCTCTCCACACTCCAGATTTCCTTATTGGCGCTCATTACTGCGTTCCTGGGCGTATGTAGACTTGTATGGATGTTAAAGTGACAGCTCAAGAGTGAAGTCATTGACCCAAATTCTAAGGGTCAGGAGAAAATGCTGAAGACTCAATAGGATCGTTGTACACCCAGTTTTTGGAATAGGCAGAGCCTAGGCAGGGCTCGGTGTCCTGAGCCTGTACCCCACAATGCCATGTCCCCCCCCCCCCCCCCCAGGAGTCTTCCTACTACTAGATTTATAGTGATGGATCTGGAGACCAAGACTTTGAGGCTTGTTGTTCTTCCCGATGCTGCAGACACGATTCATCGTTCGGGATGTCTCCTATATGGCCACCATATAATAATAAGGGTATTTGTAGGACGCCCTGGTGCTGTCGTGTAGAGCTCTGGAGTTGGTCCATGAAGGGTCCCATCGGCCGGTCTGTGACAGGACACACAGCAGAATGAATGGAGACTTCACCTTTGTAGACACGTTTTAGCTCACAATGGGAGCCTTGTCCACCCCCTTAGCACGTATGACATGGTCCGCACTACATCTGAAGCCCCACTACAAGATAGAACAGATAGAACTGATAGTACAAGATACTTTGTATCTGACGTTATTTACAAGTTTCATATTGTTGTATTTCTACAGTTCCAATGTAGTCTATGGGTCTCCATGGTAACAGACAACAAACATACAGTGTAGTCTGATCGACCGCCATATGGCAGACGGTATCAGAGGCCGAGACTGTTCTCTTAGCGCGGCCGCTTCATTCTCCACGTTACATTTACTGCGACTGTAAAACTGGTTACAAAAATATAAAAGACGTTTATAAAAGTTTCATTGTGTTTATATCGAAATAACTCTTATATGATCTTCTCATCAAGTGAGCAAAGAGTCTACAAGTAATAGTGTCAGCAAGAAGAAGACCACAGAAGTAGCAACTGTATAGGTGACGGTATGAGTGACTATAGTGATTGTATAGGTGACGGTATGAGTGACTATAGTGATTGTATAGGTGACGGTATGAGAGACTATAGTGGGTGTATAGGTGACGGTATGAGTGACTATAGTGAGTGTATAGGTGACGGTATGAGTGACTATAGTGATTGTATAGGTGACGGTATGAGTGACTATAGTGATTGTATAGGTGACGGTATGAGAGACTATAGTGGGTGTATAGGTGACGGTATGAGTGACTATAGTGGGTGTATAGGTGACGGTATGAGTGACTATAGTGGGTGTATAGGTGACGGTATGAGTGACTATAGTGAGTGTATAGGTGACGGTATGAGTGACTATAGTGGTTGTATAGGTGACGGTATGAGTGACTATAGTGATTGTATAGGTGACGGTATGAGTGACTATAGTGGGTGTATAGGTGACGGTATGAGTGACTATAGTGAGTGTATAGGTGACGGTATGAGTGACTATAGTGATTGTATAGGTGACGGTATGAGAGACTATAGTGGGTGTATAGGTGACGGTATGAGTGACTATAGTGAGTGTATAGGTGACGGTATGAGTGACTATAGTGATTGTATAGGTGACGGTATGAGTGACTATAGTGATTGTATAGGTGACGGTATGAGAGACTATAGTGGGTGTATAGGTGACGGTATGAGTGACTATAGTGGGTGTATAGGTGACGGTATGAGTGACTATAGTGGGTGTATAGGTGACGGTATGAGTGACTATAGTGAGTGTATAGGTGACGGTATGAGTGACTATAGTGGGTGTATAGGTGACGGTATGAGTGACTATAGTGGGTGTATAGGTGACGGTATGAGTGACTATAGTGATTGTATAGGTGACGGTATGAGAGACTATAGTGGGTGTATAGGTGACGGTATGAGTGACTATAGTGGGTGTATAGGTGACGGTATGAGTGACTATAGTGGGTGTATAGGTGACGGTATGAGTGACTATAGTGGGTGTATAGGTGACGGTATGAGTGACTATAGTGATTGTATAGGTGACGGTATGAGTGACTATAGTGAGTGTATAGGTGACGGTATGAGTGACTATAGTGGGTGTATAGGTGACGGTATGAGTGACTATAGTGAGTGTATAGGTGACGGTATGAGTGACTATAGTGGGTGTATAGGTGACGGTATGAGTGACTATAGTGGGTGTATAGGTGACGGTATGAGTGACTATAGTGGGTGTATAGGTGACGGTATGAGTGACTATAGTGATTGTATAGGTGACGGTATGAGTGACTATAGTGGGTGTATAGGTGACGGTATGAGTGACTATAGTGGGTGTATAGGTGACGGTATGAGTGACTATAGTGGGTGTATAGGTGACGGTATGAGTGACTATAGTGATTGTATAGGTGACGGTATGAGAGACTATAGTGGGTGTATAGGTGACGGTATGAGTGACTATAGTGGGTGTATAGGTGACGGTATGAGTGACTATAGTGGGTGTATAGGTGACGGTATGAGAGACTATAGTGGGTGTATAGGTGACGGTATGAGTGACTATAGTGGGTGTATAGGTGACGGTATGAGTGACTATAGTGGGTGTATAGGTGATGGTATGAGTGACTATAGTGGTTGTATAGGTGACGGTATGAGTGACTATAGTGGTTGTATAGGTGACGGTATGAGTGACTATAGTGGGTGTATAGGTGACAGTATGAGTGACTATAGTGGGTGTATAGGTGACGGTATGAGAGACTATAGTGGGTGTATAGGTGACGGTATGAGTGACTATAGTGGGTGTATAGGTGACGGTATGAGTGACTATAGTGGGTGTATAGGTGATGGTATGAGTGACTATAGTGGTTGTATAGGTGATGGTATGAGTGACTATAGTGGGTGTATAGGTAATGGTATGAGTGACTATAGTGGTTGTATAGGTGACGGTATGAGTGACTATAGTGAGTGTATAGGTGACGGTATGAGTGACTATAGTGGGTGTATAGGTGACGGTATGAGTGACTATAGTGGTTGTATAGGTGACGGTATGAGAGACTATAGTGGGTGTATAGGTGACGGTATGAGTGACTATAGTGGTTGTATAGGTGACGGTATGAGTGACTATAGTGAGTGTATAGGTGACGGTATGAGTGACTATAGTGGGTGTATAGGTGATGGTATGAGTGACTATAGTGGGTGTATAGGTGATGGTATGAGTGACTATAGTGGTTGTATAGGTGACGGTATGAGTGACTATAGTGAGTGTATAGGTGACGGTATGAGTGACTATAGTGAGTGTATAGGTGACGGTATGAGTGACTATAGTGGGTGTATAGGTGATGGTATGAGTGACTATAGTGGGTGTATAGGTGATGGTATGAGTGACTATAGTGGTTGTATAGGTGACGGTATGAGTGACTATAGTGAGTGTATAGGTGACGGTATGAGTGACTATAGTGGGTGTATAGGTGACGGTATGAGTGACTATAGTGGTTGTATAGGTGATGGTATGAGAGACTATAGTGGGTGTATAGGTGACGGTATGAGTGACTATAGTGGGTGTATAGGTGACGGTATGAGTGACTATAGTGGGTGTATAGGTGACGGTATGAGTGACTATAGTGGGTGTATAGGTGATGGTATGAGTGACTATAGTGGGTGTATAGGTGACGGTATGAGTGACTATAGTGAGTGTATAGGTGACGGTATGAGTGACTATAGTGGGTGTATAGGTGACGGTATGAGTGACTATAGTGGTTGTATAGGTGACGGTATGAGTGACTATAGTGGGTGTATAGGTGACGGTATGAGTGACTATAGTGAGTGTATAGGTGACGGTATGAGTGACTATAGTGGGTGTATAGGTGATGGTATGAGTGACTATAGTGGGTGTATAGGTGACGGTATGAGTGACTATAGTGGGTGTATAGGTGACGGTATGAGTGACTATAGTGATTGTATAGGTGACGGTATGAGTGACTATAGTGGGTGTATAGGTGACGGTATGAGTGACTATAGTGGGTGTATAGGTGACGGTATGAGTGACTATAGTGGTTGTATAGGTGACGGTATGAGTGACTATAGTGGGTGTATAGGTGACGGTATGAGTGACTATAGTGGGTGTATAGGTGACGGTATGAGTGACTATAGTGGGTGTATAGGTGACGGTATGAGTGACTATAGTGGGTGTATAGGTGACGGTATGAGTGACTATAGTGGGTGTATAGGTGACGGTATGAGTGACTATAGTGGGTGTATAGGTGACGGTATGAGTGACTATAGTGGGTGTATAGGTGACAGTATGAGTGACTATAGTGGGTGTATAGGTGACGGTATGAGTGACTATAGTGGTTGTATAGGTGATGGTATGAGTGACTATAGTGATTGTATAGGTGACGGTATGAGTGACTATAGTGGGTGTATAGGTGACGGTATGAGTGACTATAGTGGGTGTATAGGTGATGGTATGAGTGACTATAGTGGTTGTATAGGTGACGGTATGAGTGACTATAGTGGTTGTATAGGTGACGGTATGAGTGACTATAGTGGGTGTATAGGTGACGGTATGAGTGACTATAGTGGGTGTATAGGTGACGGTATGAGAGACTATAGTGGGTGTATAGGTGACGGTATGAGTGACTATAGTGGGTGTATAGGTGACGGTATGAGTGACTATAGTGGGTGTATAGGTGATGGTATGAGTGACTATAGTGGTTGTATAGGTGATGGTATGAGTGACTATAGTGGGTGTATAGGTAATGGTATGAGTGACTATAGTGGTTGTATAGGTGACGGTATGAGTGACTATAGTGAGTGTATAGGTGACGGTATGAGTGACTATAGTGGGTGTATAGGTGACGGTATGAGTGACTATAGTGGTTGTATAGGTGACGGTATGAGAGACTATAGTGGGTGTATAGGTGACGGTATGAGTGACTATAGTGGTTGTATAGGTGACGGTATGAGTGACTATAGTGAGTGTATAGGTGACGGTATGAGTGACTATAGTGGGTGTATAGGTGATGGTATGAGTGACTATAGTGGTTGTATAGGTGACGGTATGAGTGACTATAGTGAGTGTATAGGTGACGGTATGAGTGACTATAGTGGGTGTATAGGTGACGGTATGAGTGACTATAGTGGTTGTATAGGTGACGGTATGAGTGACTATAGTGGGTGTATAGTTGACGGTATGAGTGACTATAGTGGGTGTATAGGTGACGGTATGAGTGACTATAGTGATTGTATAGGTGACGGTATGAGTGACTATAGTGAGTGTATAGGTGACGGTATGAGTGACTATAGTGGGTGTATAGGTGACGGTATGAGTGACTATAGTGAGTGTATAGGTGACGGTATGAGTGACTATAGTGGGTGTATAGGTGACGGTATGAGTGACTATAGTGGGTGTATAGGTGACGGTATGAGTGACTATAGTGGGTGTATAGGTGACGGTATGAGTGACTATAGTGATTGTATAGGTGACGGTATGAGTGACTATAGTGGGTGTATAGGTGACGGTATGAGTGACTATAGTGGGTGTATAGGTGACGGTATGAGTGACTATAGTGGGTGTATAGGTGACGGTATGAGTGACTATAGTGATTGTATAGGTGACGGTATGAGAGACTATAGTGGGTGTATAGGTGACGGTATGAGTGACTATAGTGGGTGTATAGGTGACGGTATGAGTGACTATAGTGGGTGTATAGGTGACGGTATGAGAGACTATAGTGGGTGTATAGGTGACGGTATGAGTGACTATAGTGGGTGTATAGGTGACGGTATGAGTGACTATAGTGGGTGTATAGGTGATGGTATGAGTGACTATAGTGGTTGTATAGGTGACGGTATGAGTGACTATAGTGGTTGTATAGGTGACGGTATGAGTGACTATAGTGGGTGTATAGGTGACAGTATGAGTGACTATAGTGGGTGTATAGGTGACGGTATGAGAGACTATAGTGGGTGTATAGGTGACGGTATGAGTGACTATAGTGGGTGTATAGGTGACGGTATGAGTGACTATAGTGGGTGTATAGGTGATGGTATGAGTGACTATAGTGGTTGTATAGGTGATGGTATGAGTGACTATAGTGGGTGTATAGGTAATGGTATGAGTGACTATAGTGGTTGTATAGGTGACGGTATGAGTGACTATAGTGAGTGTATAGGTGACGGTATGAGTGACTATAGTGGGTGTATAGGTGACGGTATGAGTGACTATAGTGGTTGTATAGGTGACGGTATGAGAGACTATAGTGGGTGTATAGGTGACGGTATGAGTGACTATAGTGGTTGTATAGGTGACGGTATGAGTGACTATAGTGAGTGTATAGGTGACGGTATGAGTGACTATAGTGGGTGTATAGGTGATGGTATGAGTGACTATAGTGGTTGTATAGGTGACGGTATGAGTGACTATAGTGAGTGTATAGGTGACGGTATGAGTGACTATAGTGGGTGTATAGGTGACGGTATGAGTGACTATAGTGGTTGTATAGGTGATGGTATGAGAGACTATAGTGGGTGTATAGGTGACGGTATGAGTGACTATAGTGGGTGTATAGGTGACGGTATGAGTGACTATAGTGGGTGTATAGGTGATGGTATGAGTGACTATAGTGGGTGTATAGGTGACGGTATGAGTGACTATAGTGAGTGTATAGGTGACGGTATGAGTGACTATAGTGGGTGTATAGGTGACGGTATGAGTGACTATAGTGGTTGTATAGGTGACGGTATGAGTGACTATAGTGGGTGTATAGGTGACGGTATGAGTGACTATAGTGAGTGTATAGGTGACGGTATGAGTGACTATAGTGGGTGTATAGGTGATGGTATGAGTGACTATAGTGGGTGTATAGGTGACGGTATGAGTGACTATAGTGGGTGTATAGGTGACGGTATGAGTGACTATAGTGATTGTATAGGTGACGGTATGAGTGACTATAGTGGGTGTATAGGTGACGGTATGAGTGACTATAGTGGGTGTATAGGTGACGGTATGAGTGACTATAGTGGTTGTATAGGTGACGGTATGAGTGACTATAGTGGGTGTATAGGTGACGGTATGAGTGACTATAGTGGGTGTATAGGTGACGGTATGAGTGACTATAGTGGGTGTATAGGTGACGGTATGAGTGACTATAGTGGGTGTATAGGTGACGGTATGAGTGACTATAGTGGGTGTATAGGTGACGGTATGAGTGACTATAGTGGGTGTATAGGTGACGGTATGAGTGACTATAGTGGGTGTATAGGTGACAGTATGAGTGACTATAGTGGGTGTATAGGTGATGGTATGAGTGACTATAGTGGTTGTATAGGTGATGGTATGAGTGACTATAGTGATTGTATAGGTGACGGTATGAGTGACTATAGTGGGTGTATAGGTGACGGTATGAGTGACTATAGTGGTTGTATAGGTGATGGTATGAGTGACTATAGTGATTGTATAGGTGACGGTATGAGTGACTATAGTGGGTGTATAGGTGATGGTATGAGTGACTATAGTGGTTGTATAGGTGACGGTATGAGTGACTATAGTGGTTGTATAGGTGACGGTATGAGTGACTATAGTGGGTGTATAGGTGACGGTATGAGTGACTATAGTGGGTGTATAGGTGACGGTATGAGAGACTATAGTGGGTGTATAGGTGACGGTATGAGTGACTATAGTGGGTGTATAGGTGACGGTATGAGTGACTATAGTGGGTGTATAGGTGATGGTATGAGTGACTATAGTGGTTGTATAGGTGATGGTATGAGTGACTATAGTGATTGTATAGGTGACGGTATGAGTGACTATAGTGGTTGTATAGGTGATGGTATGAGTGACTATAGTGATTGTATAGGTGACGGTATGAGTGACTATAGTGGGTGTATAGGTGATGGTATGAGTGACTATAGTGGTTGTATAGGTGATGGTATGAGTGACTATAGTGATTGTATAGGTGACGGTATGAGTGACTATAGTGGGTGTATAGGTGATGGTATGAGTGACTATAGTGGTTGTATAGGTGACGGTATGAGTGACTATAGTGGTTGTATAGGTGACGGTATGAGTGACTATAGTGGGTGTATAGGTGACGGTATGAGTGACTATAGTGGGTGTATAGGTGACGGTATGAGAGACTATAGTGGGTGTATAGGTGACGGTATGAGTGACTATAGTGGGTGTATAGGTGACGGTATGAGTGACTATAGTGGGTGTATAGGTGATGGTATGAGTGACTATAGTGGTTGTATAGGTGATGGTATGAGTGACTATAGTGGGTGTATAGGTAATGGTATGAGTGACTATAGTGGTTGTATAGGTGACGGTATGAGTGACTATAGTGAGTGTATAGGTGACGGTATGAGTGACTATAGTGGGTGTATAGGTGACGGTATGAGTGACTATAGTGGTTGTATAGGTGACGGTATGAGAGACTATAGTGGGTGTATAGGTGACGGTATGAGTGACTATAGTGGTTGTATAGGTGACGGTATGAGTGACTATAGTGAGTGTATAGGTGACGGTATGAGTGACTATAGTGGGTGTATAGGTGACGGTATGAGTGACTATAGTGGTTGTATAGGTGACGGTATGAGTGACTATAGTGAGTGTATAGGTGACGGTATGAGTGACTATAGTGGGTGTATAGGTGACGGTATGAGTGACTATAGTGGTTGTATAGGTGACGGTATGAGAGACTATAGTGGGTGTATAGGTGACGGTATGAGTGACTATAGTGGGTGTATAGGTGACGGTATGAGTGACTATAGTGGGTGTATAGGTGACGGTATGAGTGACTATAGTGGGTGTATAGGTGACGGTATGAGTGACTATAGTGAGTGTATAGGTGACGGTATGAGTGACTATAGTGGGTGTATAGGTGACGGTATGAGTGACTATAGTGGTTGTATAGGTGACGGTATGAGTGACTATAGTGGGTGTATAGGTGACGGTATGAGTGACTATAGTGAGTGTATAGGTGACGGTATGAGTGACTATAGTGGGTGTATAGGTGACGGTATGAGTGACTATAGTGGGTGTATAGGTGACGGTATGAGTGACTATAGTGGGTGTATAGGTGACGGTATGAGTGACTATAGTGATTGTATAGGTGACGGTATGAGTGACTATAGTGGGTGTATAGGTGACGGTATGAGTGACTATAGTGGGTGTATAGGTGACGGTATGAGTGACTATAGTGGTTGTATAGGTGACGGTATGAGTGACTATAGTGGGTGTATAGGTGACGGTATGAGTGACTATAGTGGGTGTATAGGTGACGGTATGAGTGACTATAGTGGGTGTATAGGTGACGGTATGAGTGACTATAGTGGGTGTATAGGTGACGGTATGAGTGACTATAGTGGGTGTATAGGTGACGGTATGAGTGACTATAGTGGGTGTATAGGTGACGGTATGAGTGACTATAGTGGGTGTATAGGTGACAGTATGAGTGACTATAGTGGGTGTATAGGTGATGGTATGAGTGACTATAGTGGTTGTATAGGTGATGGTATGAGTGACTATAGTGATTGTATAGGTGACGGTATGAGTGACTATAGTGGGTGTATAGGTGACGGTATGAGTGACTATAGTGGGTGTATAGGTGACGGTATGAGTGACTATAGTGGGTGTATAGGTGACGGTATGAGTGACTATAGTGGTTGTATAGGTGATGGTATGAGTGACTATAGTGGTTGTATAGGTGACGGTATGAGTGACTATAGTGGTTGTATAGGTGAAGGTATGAGTGACTATAGTGGGTGTATAGGTGACGGTATGAGTGACTATAGTGGTTGTATAGGTGACGGTATGAGTGACTATAGTGGTTGTATAGGTGAAGGTATGAGTGACTATAGTGGGTGTATAGGTGACGGTATGAGAGACTATAGTGGTTGACAGTGTCAGTGATTATAGTGATTCTATAGGTGATGGTTTCAGTGACTGGGTCTCACCTCTCAGACATCGCAGCCTGTTATGTACAATCTGCATCGTTGCCAGTTGTTTGGAGCTGCAGGCTAGTTGCACATAATGATGACATTGTCTGCTCGGAGTCTGCAGTGTCCTCCAGGATCAACACATTCCGCATAAGGAAAACTTCCTCCTAAAATAGAAGAGCAATTCATAATAAACCTGTTACTGCCAATTACCTATATATGGGTGTTATGTAACAATTGTATCACTGCTCCTCCTTCATATAACAATAGCATAAGATCGCCATATCACAACAATACAATATAGGGAAAACATGATGTATCCCCTCCATATCATACACAAATAATATGGAGAGAATATGTGTCCTTCCTCTCCTGACATGGCTGATAACAGATAGTAATAGATTGTATTCTCCTGTCCTACAGTCGGCCTCTCCTGACATGGCTGATAACAGATAGTAATAGATTGTATTCTCCTGTCCTACAGTCGGCCTCTCCTGACATGGCTGATAACAGATAGTAATAGATTGTATTCTCCTGTCCTACAGTCGGCCTCTCCTCTCCTGACATGGCTGATAACAGATAGTAATAGATTGTATTCTCCTGTCCTACAGTCGGCCTCTCCTCTCCTGACATAGCTGATAACAGATAGTAATAGATTGTATTCTCCTGTCCTACAGTCGGCCTCTCCTCTCCTGACATGGCTGATAACAGATAGTAATAGATTGTACTCCCTGGCCTACAGTCGGCCTCTCCTCTCCTGACATGGCTGATAACAGATAGTAATAGATTGTATTCCCCTGTCCTACAGTCGGCCTCTCCTGACATGGCTGATAACAGATAGTAATAGATTGTATTCTCCTGTCCTACAGTCGGCCTCTCCTGACATGGCTGATAACAGATAGTAATAGATTGTATTCTCCTGTCCTACAGTCGGCCTCTCCTCTCCTGACATGGCTGATAACAGATAGTAATAGATTGTATTCCCCTGTCCTACAGTCGGCCTCTCCTGACATGGCTGATAACAGATAGTAATAGATTGTATTCCCCTGTCCTACAGTCGGCCTCTCCTCTCCTGACATGGCTGATAACAGATAGTAATAGATTGTATTCCCCTGTTCTACAGTCGGCCTTTCCTCTCCTGACATGGCTGATAACAGATAGTAATAGATTGTATTCTCCTGTCCTACAGTCGGCCTCTCCCCTCCTGACATGGCTGATAACAGATAGTAATAGATTGTATTCTCCTGTCCTACAGTCGGCCTCTCCCCTCCTGACATGGCTGATAACAGATAGTAATAGATTGTATTCTCCTGTCCTACAGTCGGCCTCTCCCCTCCTGACATGGCTGATAACAGATAGTAATAGATTGTATTCTCCTGTCCTACAGTCGGCCTCTCCTGACATGGCTGATAACAGATAGTAATAGATTGTATTCCCCTGTCCTACAGTCGGCCTCTCCTCTCCTGACATGGCTGATAACAGATAGTAATAGATTGTATTCTCCTGTCCTACAGTCGGCCTCTCCTCTCCTGACATGGCTGATAACAGATAGTAATAGATTGTATTCTCCTGTCCTACAGTCGGCCTCTCCCCTCCTGACATGGCTGATAACAGATAGTAATAGATTGTATTCTCCTGTCCTACAGTCGGCCTCTCCTCTCCTGACATGGCTGATAACAGATAGTAATAGATTGTATTCTCCTGTCCTACAGTCGGCCTCTCCTCTCCTGACATGGCTGATAACAGATAGTAATAGATTGTATTCTCCTGTCCTACAGTCGGCCTCTCCTCTCCTGACATGGCTGATAACAGATAGTAATAGATTGTATTCTGCTGTCCTACAGTCGGCCTCTCCTCTCCTGACATGGCTGATAACAGATAGTAATAGATTGTATTCTCCTATCCTACAGTCGGCCTCTCCTGACATGGCTGATAACAGATAGTAATAGATTGTATTCCCCTGTCCTACAGTCGGCCTCTCCTCTCCTGACATGGCTGATAACAGATAGTAATAGATTGTATTCTCCTGTCCTACAGTCGGCCTCTCCTCTCCTGACATGGCTGATAACAGATAGTAATAGATTGTATTCCCCTGTCCTACAGTCGGCCTTTCCTCTCCTGACATGGCTGATAACAGATAGTAATAGATTGTATTCTCCTGTCCTACAGTCGGCCTCTCCCCTCCTGACATGGCTGATAACAGATAGTAATAGATTGTATTCTCCTGTCCTACAGTCGGCCTCTCCTGACATGGCTGATAACAGATAGTAATAGATTGTATTCCCCTGTCCTACAGTCGGCCTCTCCTCTCCTGACATGGCTGATAACAGATAGTAATAGATTGTATTCTCCTGTCCTACAGTCGGCCTCTCCTCTCCTGACATGGCTGATAACAGATAGTAATAGATTGTATTCCCCTGTCCTACAGTCGGCCTCTCCTCTCCTGACATGGCTGATAACAGATAGTAATAGATTGTATTCCCCTGTCCTACAGTCGGCCTCTCCTCTCCTGACATGGCTGATAACAGATAGTAATAGATTGTATTCCCCTGTCCTACAGTCGGCCTCTCCTCTCCTGACATGGCTGATAACAGATAGTAATAGATTGTATTCCCCTGTCCTACAGTCGGCCTCTCCTCTCCTGACATGGCTGATAACAGATAGTAATAGATTGTATTCCCCTGTCCTACAGTCTGCCTCTCCTCTCCTGACATGGCTGATAACAGATAGTAATAGATTGTATTCTCCTGTCCTACAGTCGGCCTCTCCTCTCCTGACATGGCTGATAACAGATAGTAATAGATTGTATTCTCCTGTGCTACAGTCGGCCTCTCCTCTCCTGACATGGCTGATAACAGATAGTAATAGATTGTATTCCCCTGTCCTACAGTCGGCCTCTCCTGACATGGCTGATAACAGATAGTAATAGATTGTATTCCACTGTCCTACAGTCGGCCTCTCCTCTCCTGACATGGCTGATAACAGATAGTAATAGATTGTATTCCACTGTCCTACAGTCGGCCTCTCCTCTCCTGACATGGCTGATAACAGATAGTAATAGATTGTATTCCCCTGTCCTACAGTCGGCCTCTCCTGACATGGCTGATAACAGATAGTAATAGATTGTATTCCCCTGTCCTACAGTCGGCCTCTCCTGACATGGCTGATAACAGATAGTAATAGATTGTATTCTCCTGTCCTACAGTCGGCCTCTCCTGACATGGCTGATAACAGATAGTAATAGATTGTATTCCCCTGTCCTACAGTCGGCCTCTCCTCTCCTGACATGGCTGATAACAGATAGTAATAGATTGTATTCTCCTGTCCTACAGTCGGCCTCTCCTGACATGGCTGATAACAGATAGTAATAGATTGTATTCCCCTGTCCTACAGTCGGCCTCTCCTGACATGGCTGATAACAGATAGTAATAGATTGTATTCTCCTGTCCTACAGTCAGCCTCTCCTCTCCTTACATGGCTGATAACAGATAGTAATAGATTGTATTCTCCTGTCCTACAGTCGGCCTCTCCTCTCCTGACATGGCTGATACCAGATAGTAATAGATTGTATTCCCCTGTCCTACAGTCGGCCTCTCCTCTCCTGACATGGCTGATAACAGATAGTAATAGATTGTATCCCCTGTCCTACAGTCGGCCTCCCCTGACATGGCTGATAACAGATAGTAATAGATTGTATTCTCCTGTCCTACAGTCGGCCTCTCCTCTCCTGACATGGCTGATAACAGATAGTAATAGATTGTATTCTCCTGTCCTACAGTCGGCCTCTCCTCTCCTGACATGGCTGATAACAGATAGTAATAGATTGTATTCTCCTGTCCTACAGTCGGCCTCTCCTCTCCTGACATGGCTGATAACAGATAGTAATAGATTGTATTCTCCTGTGCTACAGTCGGCCTCTCCTCTCCTGACATGGCTGATAACAGATAGTAATAGATTGTATCCCCTGTCCTACAGTCGGCCTCTCCTGACATGGCTGATAACAGATAGTAATAGATTGTATTCTCCTGTCCTACAGTCGGCCTCTCCTCTCCTGACATGGCTGATAACAGATAGTAATAGATTGTATCCCCTGTCCTACAGTCGGCCTCCCCTGACATGGCTGATAACAGATAGTAATAGATTGTATTCTCCTGTCCTACAGTCGGCCTCTCCTCTCCTGACATGGCTGATAACAGATAGTAATAGATTGTATTCTCCTGTCCTACAGTCGGCCTCTCCTCTCCTGACATGGCTGATAACAGATAGTAATAGATTGTATTCCCCTGTCCTACAGTCGGCCTCTCCTCTCCTGACATGGCTGATAACAGATAGTAATAGATTGTATTCCCCTGTCCTACAGTCGGCCTCTCCTCTCCTGACATGGCTGATAACAGATAGTAATAGATTGTATTCCCCTGTCCTACAGTCGACCTCTCCTCTCCTGACATGGCAGATAACAGATAGTAATAGATTGTATTCCCCTGTCCTACAGTCGGCCTCTCCTCTCCTGACATGGCTGATAACAGATAGTAATAGATTGTATCCCCTGTCCTACAGTCGGCCTCTCCTGACATGGCTGATAACAGATAGTAATAGATTGTATTCCCCTGTCCTACAGTCGGCCTCTCCTCTCCTGACATGGCTGATAACAGATAGTAATAGATTGTATTCCCCTGTCCTACAGTCGGCCTCTCCTGACATGGCTGATAACAGATAGTAATAGATTGTATTCTCCTGTCCTACAGTCGGCCTCTCCTCTCCTGACATGGCTGATAACAGATAGTAATAGATTGTATTCCCCTGTCCTACAGTCGGCCTCTCCTGACATGGCTGATAACAGATAGTAATAGATTGTATTCTCCTGTCCTACAGTCGGCCTCTCCTCTCCTGACATGGCTGATAACAGATAGTAATAGATTGTATCCCCTGTCCTACAGTCGGCCTCCCCTGACATGGCTGATAACAGATAGTAATAGATTGTATTCTCCTGTCCTACAGTCGGCCTCTCCTCTCCTGACATGGCTGATAACAGATAGTAATAGATTGTATTCTCCTGTCCTACAGTCGGCCTCTCCTCTCCTGACATGGCTGATAACAGATAGTAATAGATTGTATTCCCCTGTCCTACAGTCGGCCTCTCCTCTCCTGACATGGCTGATAACAGATAGTAATAGATTGTATTCCCCTGTCCTACAGTCGGCCTCTCCTCTCCTGACATGGCTGATAACAGATAGTAATAGATTGTATTCCCCTGTCCTACAGTCGACCTCTCCTCTCCTGACATGGCAGATAACAGATAGTAATAGATTGTATTCCCCTGTCCTACAGTCGGCCTCTCCTCTCCTGACATGGCTGATAACAGATAGTAATAGATTGTATTCCCCTGTCCTACAGTCGGCCTCTCCTCTCCTGACATGGCTGATAACAGATAGTAATAGATTGTATTCTCCTGTCCTACAGTCGGCCTCTCCTCTCCTGACATGGCTGATAACAGATAGTAATAGATTGTATTCCCCTGTCCTACAGTCGGCCTCTCCTGACATGGCTGATAACAGATAGTAATAGATTGTATTCCCCTGTCCTACAGTCGGCCTCTCCTCTCCTGACATGGCTGATAACAGATAGTAATAGATTGTATTCCCCTGTCCTACAGTCGGCCTCTCCTGACATGGCTGATAACAGATAGTAATAGATTGTATTCTCCTGTCCTACAGTCGGCCTCTCCTCTCCTGACATGGCTGATAACAGATAGTAATAGATTGTATCCCCTGTCCTACAGTCGGCCTCTCCTCTCCTGACATGGCTGATAACAGATAGTAATAGATTGTATTCCCCTGTCCTACAGTCGGCCTCTCCTCTCCTGACATGGCTGATAACAGATAGTAATAGATTGTATTCTCCTGTCCTACAGTCGGCCTCTCCCCTCCTGACATGGCTGATAACAGATAGTAATAGATTGTATTCCCCTGTCCTACAGTCGGCCTCTCCTCTCCTGACATGGCTGATAACAGATAGTAATAGATTGTATTCCCCTGTCCTACAGTCGGCCTCTCCTCTCCTGACATGGCTGATAACAGATAGTAATAGATTGTATTCTCCTGTCCTACAGTCGGCCTCTCCTCTCCTGACATGGCTGATAACAGATAGTAATAGATTGTATTCTCCTGTCCTACAGTCGGCCTCTCCTCTCCTGACATGGCTGATAACAGATAGTAATAGATTGTATTCTCCTGTCCTACAGTCGGCCTCTCCTCTCCTGACATGGCTGATAACAGATAGTAATAGATTGTATTCTCCTGTCCTACAGTCGGCCTCTCCTCTCCTGACATGGCTGATAACAGATAGTAATAGATTGTATTCTCCTGTCCTACAGTCGGCCTCTCCTCTCCTGACATGGCTGATAACAGATAGTAATAGATTGTATTCTCCTGTCCTACAGTCGGCCTCTCCTCTCCTGACATAGCTGATAACAGATAGTAATAGATTGTATTCTCCTGTCCTACAGTCGGCCTCTCCTCTCCTGACATGGCTGATAACAGATAGTAATAGATTGTATTCTCCTGTCCTACAGTCGGCCTCTCCTCTCCTGACATGGCTGATAACAGATAGTAATAGATTGTATTCTCCTGTCCTACAGTCGGCCTCTCCTGACATGGCTGATAACAGATAGTAATAGATTGTATTCCCCTGTCCTACAGTCGGCCTCTCCTCTCCTGACATGGCTGATAACAGATAGTAATAGATTGTATTCCCCTGTCCTACACTCGGCCTCTCCTGACGTGGTTGATACCACGGAGCAGTAGTCTGTATCCTGTATACTCCGCCTGTTGTGACCTTTGGCCCTTACATAAGATTTACTTTCATTTTCACTTTCCTCTATTTAAAAAAAAAACAACGGGCAAGTCATAAGAGCGGAAGAAACAGGGAGCGGAGGCGGTGAGGACGACAGAGGAGGACAAGGACCTTTATCTGCCGAGGTGTGTTATGAGGTTCTGCAGCAGCTGAGGTGTGTTATGAGGTTCTGCAGCAGCTGAGGTGTATGATGAGGTTCTGCAGCAGCTGTGGTGTATGATGAGGTTCTGCAGCAGCTGAGGTGTATTATGAGGTTCTGCAGCAGCTGAGGTGTATGATGAGGTTCTGCAGCAGCTGAGGTGTATGATGAGGTTCTGCAGCAGCTGAGGTGTATGATGAGGTTCTGCAGTAACTGAGGTGGATTATGAGGTTCTGCAGCAGCTGCGGTATATTATGAGGTTCTTCAGTGGCTGAGATGTATGATGAGGTTCTGCAGCAGCTGAGGTGTATGATGAGGTTCTGCAGCAGCTGAGGTGTATGATGAGGTTCTGCAGTACCTGAGGTGTATGATGAGGTTCTGCAGTAACTGAGGTGTATGATGAGGTTCTGCAGCAGCTGAGGTGTATGATGAGGTTCTGCAGTAACTGAGGTGTATGATGAGGTTCTGCAGCAGCTGAGGTGTATGATGAGGTTCTGCAGCAGCTGAGGTGTATGATGAGGTTCTGCAGTACCTGAGGTGTATGATGAGGTTCTGCAGCAGCTGAGGTGTATGATGAGGTTCTGCAGCAGCTGAGGTGTATGATGAGGTTCTGCAGTAACTGAGGTGGATTATGAGGTTCTGCAGCAGCTGCGGTATATTATGAGGTTCTTCAGTGGCTGAGATGTATGATGAGGTTCTGCAGCAGCTGAGGTGTATGATGAGGTTCTGCAGTAGCTGAGGTGTATGATGAGGTTCTGCAGCAGCTGTGTTGTATGATGAGGTTCTGCAGTACCTGAGGTGTATGATGAGGTTCTGCAGCAGCTGTGTTGTATGATGAGGTTCTGCAGTACCTGAGGTGTATGATGAGGTTCTGCAGCAGCTGTGTTGTATTGTGATGTTTTTGTTGGCCTTTTCTCCTAGGGTCCACATTACACTGACCATGCCTGGTGTGGTCGGGATCTTCTCCCGTGACTGTGTCAGCTGTTTCGGCTTCCTTGCTGACGCTCTTAGTTCGGAGTTGGCGGTCAGACAGGTGAGGAGCTTCATCATAACCAACAATGGTTTCCAGAGGTTCCAGGACGAGGTCTCCCGCTGCGACTGTGCCGTCCTCTATCACACGAGGAATCGGGGGAGAGTAAATATCACCGACGTCACCAACTCTCTGTACGATGAGGAGATCGAATATCTGTCCGAAACGTTAGGTAAGAACAGAAATCCCCACTGAAGGGGCAGATTAGGAAAAACAATTCCACCACATGAGACATCAGGAGATTGTCCCACCAAGGGGCCAGATCAGGAGATTGTCCCATTCAGGGGTCAGATTAGGAGATTGTCCCATTCTGGGGTCAGATTAGGAGATTGTCCCATTCAGGGGGCAGATTAGGAGATTGTCCCATTCTGGGGTCAGATTAGGAGATTGTCCCATTCTGGGGTCAGATTAGGAGATTGTCCCATTCTGGGGTCAGATTAGGAGATTGTCCCATTCTGGGGTCAGATTAGGAGATTGTCCCATTCAGGGGGCAGATTAGGAGATTGTCCCATTCAGGGGGCAGATTAGGAGATTGTCCCATTCTGGGGTCAGATTAGAAGATTGTCCCATTCTGGGGTCAGATTAGGAGATTGTCCCATTCTGGGGTCAGATTAGGAGATTGTCCCACCAAGGGGCCAGATTAGGAGATTGTCCCACCAAGGGGCCAGATTAGGAGATTGTCCCATTCAGGGGGCAGATTAGGAGATTGTCCCACCAAGGGGCCAGATTAGGAGATTGTCCCATTCTGGGGTCAGATTAGGAGATTGTCCCATTCAGGGGTCAGATTAGAAGATTGTCTTATTCAGGGGTCATGTTAGGAGATTGTTCCATTCAGGGGTCAGATTAGGAGATTATTCTCCAGAATGTTCCTCTCGGATAACTCTTACCTGTACTGATACATTGTAACGAATCCATCTCATTGTTGATGTCTCGTCTGTCCACGTTTCTACGTCTCTGTTTCTGTAATGAAGGGAAGGAGAATGTGATTGTGGTGGCCGATGACCTGGACAGCAGCTCCTCCGAGATGAAGGAGACGATCCTCCAGAACCAGCCTCGTATTCGTGGAATGGCTGATGAGTTTTTCCTCATTAGCAAAGCCGATAAAAACTCTCCGGATCTGATGAATAAGAAGCTGAAGAAAATGTCATCTCACATCGCCAAGAAAGGTAGCGCTCTCTCCTCTCTCACAGCAGAAATCACAGCACGAGCGTAAATAAGTGTAATAATAAACGGCATATTATGGGGTGCACCTCCCCCAAGTCACGCCTCAGTGCCGGGGGGTTTCTGTATCTGAGTCATGGGGTCGGGGGTAACTACTTTCTGATCTCACTCTAAGAAACACGAAAGCCCAATGACTGTCCAATGGAGAAGTCGTGTGGACTAGATGAAGGGCCTGAGACATCCTTCGTCCTGCAGCTCTGACCTGTCATGGTCATGGACCTGGTCTGTGCAGATCTCCTAACATAGTCCTGGAAAGCACAAACAAATGGGCAGTTACAAGCCAGGACTTGTGGCCACTTTTACTGCATTCTGCTAATTTTGGGGTGATGTCTCTTTTGTGACCCCAATCTCATTTTTTTGTCTACAGTTTCAAAGAGAAATGAGCAGATCAGAAGCATCACAGTAAGTAGAAGATCTCCATAGGGGTTGTCCTTGTCCACCACTGACCTGCCCACCATTCACCTGTCCACCATTCACCTGTCCACTATTGACCTTTCCACCATTCGCCTGTCCATCAGTGACCTGACCACCATTGACCTGTCTACCATTGACCTGTCCACTATTGACCTGTCCACTATTGACCTTTCCACTATTGACCTGTCCACTATTAACCTTTCCACCACTGGCCTGCCCAGCATTGACCTGTCTACCACTGGCCTGTCCACCATTGACCTGTCCACCACTGACCTTTCCACCATTGACATGTCCACCATTGACCTGTCTACCACTGGCCTGTCCACCATTGACCTGTCCACTATTGACATGTCCACCATTGACCTGTCCACCAATGACCTGTCGACCACTGACTTGTCCAGCATTGACCTGTCCACTATTGACCTTTCCACCATTGATCTGTCCACCATTGACCTGTCCACCACTGACCTGTCCACCATTGACCTGTCCACCATTGACCTTTCCACCATTGACCTGTCCACCACTGACCTGTCCGTCATTGACCTGTCCACCACTGACCTGCCCAGCATTGACCTGTCCACCATTGACCTGTCCACCACTGACCTGTCCACCACTGACCTGTCCACCACTGACCTGCCCAGCATTGACCTGTCCACCATTGACCTGTCCACCATTGACCTGTCCACCACTGACCTGCCCAGCATTGACCTGTCCACCATTGACCTGTTTACCACTGACCTGTCCACCACTGACCTGCCCAGCATTGACCTGTCCACCACTGACCTGTCCACCACTGACCTGTCCACCACTGACCTGCCCAGCATTGACCTGTCCATCATTGACCTGTCCACCATTCGCCTGTCCACCACTGACCTGTCCACCACTGACCTGTCCACCATCCTTGGCACATCGTCTGCATTTTTCTAGTTCTATTTAGTTTGTCCCTCCGATCCATCGCGATGGCCATTAGTTGGGATTTTCATTATGGGGAGACTCAAATTTTATCAATTATTTTATGTTTTTGTGAATCTTCATCCTGATGTGACTTTATGTTTCACTCTAGAAGGCTGTGGTACCGTTTCGTCCCATCTCTGCGATCCTCGGGGTAAGTAACTCGTCATATCGAGTCATTTGAGCAAAATACAATTTGCCGTAAAAAAAAAAAATTGTCGTAAATGTTTTGCACCACAATTTTCTGGCGAATCTTAATGTGATGTCTTGATGTAATTACGTCTTCTAGATGGTGGTGGGGCTCCTTCTGGTCACTCTTGATAAGACCATCATCCTATATGCCCTGGTAATCCATTAACCCCTTGTCTTCTCTGTGTGGGTGAGGGTCAGAAATGTCCAGGTCCTCCACTGTCCACCACCCTTCCACAGCTCAATCCTTATAGCCAATGAGTTTCAGCTTCTTCTTGCCATTGCCACCAGGGGGCGCTCCAGCTCCGCTCCCTCTAGGCTCCCTACTCTTCGTTAGTCCCTGTGGCCACATGTGTTTTTGGATCCTGAAGCTTTGAGAATCCTGACCTCAGACCAGATCTTATCTCCCTGCAGGTGGTGTCGGGACCGATGCGGGCCATTATTGACGCGGTCATCCATTGTGTCACGGTACGTAATAAGGAAAAAGATCTACTTAAAGGGCTTGTTCAGGAAAGTGAAATGAACCAGTCCTGGGCGGATTGATGATACATTGTACAGATTACTAATCCTGTGTAATATTAGGCAGTGTAACCTCAGACTAGACAGTCTTATACTGTACAGATTTATCACAGTGACTGATACTGGATGATACATTGTACAGATTACTAATCCTGTGTAATATTAGGCAGTGTAACCTCAGACTAGACAGTCTTATACTGTACAGATTTATCACAGTGACTGATACTGGATGATACATTGTACAGATTACTAATCCTGTGTAATATTAGACAGTGTAACCTCAGACTAGACAGTCTTATACTGTACAGATTTATCACAGTGACTGATACTGGATGATACATTGTACAGATTACTAATCCTGTGTAATATTAGACAGTGTAACCTCAGACTAGACAGTCTTATACTGTACAGATTTATCACAGTGACTGATACTGGATGATACATTGTACAGATTACTAATCCTGTGTAATATTAGGCAGTGTAACCTCAGACTAGACAGTCTTATACTGTACAGATTTATCACAGTGACTGATACTGGATGATACATTGTACAGATTACTAATCCTGTGTAATATTAGACAGTGTAACCTCAGACTAGACAGTCTTATACTGTACAGATTTATCACAGTGACTGATACTGGATGATACATTGTACAGATTACTAATCCTGTGTAATATTAGGCAGTGTAACCTCAGACTAGACAGTCTTATACTGTACAGATTTATCACAGTGACTGATACTGGATGATACATTGTACAGATTACTAATCCTGTGTAATATTAGACAGTGTAACCTCAGACTAGACAGTCTTATACTGTACAGATTTATCACAGTGACTGATACTGGATGATACATTGTACAGATTACTAATCCTGTGTAATATTAGACAGTGTAACCTCAGACTAGACAGTCTTATACTGTACAGATTTATCACAGTGACTGATACTGGATGATACATTGTACAGATTACTAATCCTGTGTAATATTAGACAGTGTAACCTTAGACTAGACAGTCTTATACTGTACAGATTTATCACAGTGACTGATACTGGATGATACATTGTACAGATTACTAATCCTGTGTAATATTAGACAGTGTAACCTCAGACTAGACAGTTTTATACTGTACAGATTTATCACAGTGACTGATACTGGATGATACATTGTACAGATTACTAATCCTGTGTAATATTAGACAGTGTAACCTCAGACTAGACAGTCTTATACTGTACAGATTTATCACAGTGACTGATACTGGATGATACATTGTACAGATTACTAATCCTGGGTAATATTAGACAGTGTAACCTCAGACTAGACAGTCTTATACTGTGCAGATTTATCACAGTGAATGATACTGGATGATACATTGTACAGATTACTAATCCTGGGTAATATTAGACAGTGCGCACATACACTAGACAGTCTTATACTGTACAGATTTATCACAGTGACTGATACTGGATGATACATTGTACAGATTACTAATCCTGTGTAATATTAGACAGTGTAACCTTAGACTAGACAGTCTCATACACCAGATTTATCACAGTGACTGATACTGGATGATACATTGTACAGATTACTAATCCTGTGTAATATTACACAGTGTAACCTTAGACTAGACAGTCTCATACTACACCAGATTTATCACAGTGACTGATACTGGATGATACATTGTACAGATTACTAATCCTGGGTAATATTAGACAGTGTAACCTCAGACTAGACAGTCTTATACTGTACAGATTTATCACAGTGCCTGATACTGGATGATACATTGTACAGATTACTAATCCTGTGTAATATTAGACAGTGTAACCTTAGACTAGACAGTCTTATACTACACCAGATTTATCACAGTGACTGATACTGGATGATACATTGTACAGATTACTAATCCTGTGTAATATTAGGCAGTGTAACCTTAGACTAGACAGTCTTATACTGTACAGATTTATCACAGTGACTGATACTGGATGATACATTGTGCAGATTACTAATCCTGTGTAATATTAGACAGTGTAACCTTAGACTAGACAGTCTTATACTGTACAGATTTATCACAGTGACTGATGCTGGATGATACATTGTACATATTATTAATCCTGTGTAATATTAGACAGTGTAACCTTAGACTAGACAGTTTTATACTGTACAGATTTATCACAGTGACTGATACCGGATGATACATTGTACAGATTACTAATCCTGGGTAATATTAGACAGTGTAACCTTAGACTAGACAGTCTTATACTACACCAGATTTATCACAGTGACTGATACTGGATGATACATTTTACAGATTACTAATCCTGTGTAATATTAGACAGTGTAACCTTAGACTAGACAGTTTTATACTGTACAGATTTATCACAGTGACTGATACTGGATGATACATTGTACAGATTACTAATCCTGGGTAATATTAGACAGTTTTATACTACACCAGATTTATCACAGTGACTGATACTGGATGATACATTGTACAGATTACTAATCCTGTGTAATATTACACAGTGTAACTTTAGACTAGACAGTCTCATACTACACCAGATTTATCACAGTGACTGATACTGGATGATACATTGTACAGATTACTAATCCTGGGTAATATTAGACAGTGTAACCTTAGACTAGACAGTCTTATACTGTACAGATTTATCACAGTGACTGATACTGGATGATACATTGTACAGATTACTAATCCTGTGTAATATTACACAGTGTAACTTTAGACTAGACAGTCTCATACTACACCAGATTTATCACAGTGACTGATACTGGATGATACATTGTACAGATTACTAATCCTGGGTAATATTAGACAGTGTAACCTTAGACTAGACAGTCTCATACACCAGATTTATCACAGTGACTGATACTGGATGATACAATGTACAGATTACTAATCCTGTGTAATATTACACAGTGTAACCTTAGACTAGACAGTCTCATACTACACCAGATTTATCACAGTGACTGATACTGGATGATACATTGTACAGATTACTAATCCTGTGTAATATTAGACAGTGTAACCTTAGACTAGACAGTTTTATACTACACCAGATTTATCACAGTGACTGATACTGGATGATACATTGTACAGATTACTAATCCTGGGTAATATTAGACAGTTTTATACTACACCAGATTTATCACAGTGACTGATACTGGATGATACATTGTACAGATTACTAATCCTGTGTAATATTATACAGTGTAATCTTAGACTAGACAGTCTTATACTATGCCAGATTTATCACAGTGACTGATACTGGATGATACATTGTAACATAGGATGTGATTTTATGTTTTGTTATAGATGGTGATGGGGCTCATTCATCTGTTTCACAATACGACAAAGCAGTGTGTCATGGTAAGTAATACACCTGGTGTGTTCTGTGTTGAAGAGGGTCAGAAACATCCAAATACAGTAACATGTCCGCCATTGACCGGCCCACAATCCCCATTTTCCAAAACCACTGACAATACATAAGATAAGAATTTCCACATGCAAATTGGGAGCAAATAACGAGGTATCTTTATTAATGAGGAAGAGAAAACACACAAGTAAAACTACAAGGAGAGACCCAGGGAGGGCAGAAACAACCAAATCCCCCTAAGATGGCCTATAACACGGGGCAGTCATGTATGTCCTTCAATGGTGAATAATAGCTAGAAATCAGATCTGTGAATAGCGCCCCCCGGTGAAGAGTCACATACATAGCAAAAAGTGATCAGGAAAAGGCTCAGTCCTATATACAGATATACGTCAGTATTGTATAAGCCGCCGTCACATTCTGCCTACACTGACCCCAGGTCTCGTCACTTCGGCTTCGTATCATGTCACTATGTCTGGGGTGTTTCTACTATATATAGGACAGATCACTTATTAGTATATATGTGTATATTCGCCAACCATCCGATTATACATAGGGCTACTGGCTCTTCACTGAGTTGTCTGGCAATTCCCTCCGGCCATTAAGACAGCGCAGAGTCCACGAGCGGCTCCTCCAGATTAACCCCAGAGTGGCCAGGTCACATGAAGAAGATAGAAATGAATGGGAAACTATTGTAGGAAAGATACAAAGACTAAAAAGGAGCAAAAAAACCCCGAACTCGTCTCTGACTATAGCTAAGGACGGCTCCTGGTATTCTTACCACTAGGGGGCGCCTTGTTTTTCCCATTCCCTGGTCAGTCGGGCCGCCTTCCTCCCTCTGGACCATTTGTGCTCAGGAATCCCTATCGCAGCTTTCTGTGGTTCTGACTTGGATTTTGGGGTTTGTAAGATAAGACTTTAGGATCCACATTCAGTTACAACCCGATTCGACCTAAAAGATTCAGATTCTGCCACGAATCACTAATATACTCCAAGGTGTCATAAAGGGGGCTTCTACCCACCTGGTCTCTCCCCCTGCGGCCTCCACTTATTACCCTCTGGGGTCTCATAAAGGGGGCTTCTGCCCACCTGCTCTCTCCTCCCCCTGCAGCCTCCTCTTATTACCCTCAGGGGTCTCATAAAGGGGGCTTCTACCCACCTGGTCTCTCCTCCCCCCAGCCTCCTCTTATTACCCTCTGCGGTCTCATAAAGGGGGCTTCTACCCACCTGGTCTCTCCTCTTCATAGCCTCCTCTTATTACCCTCTGGGGTCTCATAAAGGGGGCTTCTTCCCACCTGCTCTCTCCTCCTGCAGCCTCCTCTTATTACCCTCTGGGGTCTCATAAAGGGGGCTTCTACCCACCTGGTCTCTCCCACTGCGGCCTCCTCTTATTACCCTCTGGGGTCTCATAAAGGGGGCTTCTTCCCACCTGGTCTCTCCCCCTGCAGCCTCCTCTTATTACCCTCTGGGATCTCATAAAGGGGGCTTCTACCCACCTGGTCTCTCCTCCCCACGGCCTCCACTTATTACCCTCTGCAGTCTGACGAGACCCCACTGTATAATTATTTTACTTCCAGTTCATGCAGGACAAGTTCAGCCTAAACCTAAGTGGAGTCCTGAACCTCACGAATATTCACCAAGTGTAAGCTCTTGAGGTTTGCCCATCTCTACTGACGTGTAACCCCATTTTCGGCCATTCTAGGACTTGTGTCCTGCAGTTTGAGCAGTTTTCCCCTCTGCTGGCTCCATCTCTAGCTCTCAGCTCTCCCTCGGCTGGCTCCATCTCTAGCTCTCCCTCGCCTGGCTCCATCTCCATCTCTAGCTCTCCCTCTGCTGGCTCCATCTCTAGCTCTCCCTCTGCTGGCTCCATCTCCATCTCTAGCTCTCCCTTGGCTGGCTCCATCTCTAGCTCTCAGCTCTCCCTCTGCTGGCTCCATCTCTAGCTCTAGCTCTCCCTCGGCTGGCTCCATCTCTAGCTCTCCCTCGGCTGGCTCCATCTCTAGCTCTCCCTCTGCTGGCTTCATCTCTCGCTCTCCCTCTGCTGGCTCCATCTCTAGCTCTCCCTCTGCTGGCTCCATCTCTAGCTCTCCCTCTTCTGGCTCCATCTCTAGCTCTCAGCTCTCCCTCTGCTGGATCCATCTCTAGCTCTAGCTCTCCCTCTTCTGGCTCCATCTCCATCTCCATCTCTAGCTCTCCCTCTGCTGGCTCCATCTCTAGCTCTCCCTCTGCTGGCTCCATCTCTAGCTCTTCCTCTGCTGGCTCCATCTCTAGCTCTCCCTCTGCTGGCTCTATCTCTAGCTCTAGCTCTCCCTCCGCTGGTGACTACTTTGCTTTGAAGCCTCCACTGGAGACTTTACAGCATAACTCAATCTATTACTCATAGGCTGAGCGGGTCCTAGCAGGACTTATATAGTGAAACACTTACCTGCACTCCTGTACACTTGGGATGAGATATAAAACTTACTAGTAGCTGCAGCACAATGTCTGAGTGTCTCTGCTTCTCTCTCTATTACCCCCTCCTTCATATACTTCTATGTGCACCCTCTGCACTCCTTTCCAGTATTTTACTGCACTCCCACTTACTGGTTCTCACTGGTAGTGACTGGTGACCTTCGCACGTTGTCCCCACTGCTGACTATCTGTCCTGGCTCCAGCCATGTTCCTCCTGGCAGTTCTCTGGTCCTACTGGCTTTACTCCCAGCTGAGATATCGGTCACCCATGTGGGGGGCTCCTGCCCTGACATCTCCTTCCTGTCCTCACCTGTGGGGGTGACGCGCCCCTACTCTCTGTGTCCCCACAAAGCACAGACTGTGGATGGCCCCCGAGTCCAGCGTTTCCCATCAGTCGGGGTCCTAAAGCCCCCCCATTATAAGCCCTGCCCTGACTCCGCAGTTATAGGTCCAGCAATGAACGACCACGACAATGAAGAGCCAAACACTGTGATGTCCAATAGACGATCCAGCCCCGAGCGGTGCACAGAGGGCCACAAGGGCCACATATTAACCCCTTACACAACAACCCCAGATAGGACCCCCAGGGGAGGCGATCTATAGAAGTCCTAGGTCTGGTAAAATCCTGCGTTACGCCCAAAGTATTTGGAGGTGATGACCTGAGTTGTGATTATTTCTGACATTTCTGCACATGATTTGTGTTTTACTCTAGATGGTGGTTCAGCCCGTTGTTCTTATCTATGGTATTATCTATGATACAACAATCCAGTGTTTGCTGGTAAGTAATTGGACACTAGGGGGCGCTCTGTGTCTTCCTCCCTCTGCGCCCCGCTGCTGTTGGGGTCACTGATCCCTATAGCGGGTGACTTGTCCGTCCGATGGTCGCAGCAAGTTGGGATTTTCGCTCTATGAGAATTATTTGGTGTTTTTGGCCCCTGAATCTTCATCCAGATGTGACTTTATGTTTTATCTGTAGGTGGTTGTACAAGTGGTTGAGCCCGTCTGTAGAACAATCCTGCGGGTAAGTAACGGAGCGGGGGCAGAGTCACCTAAACAGTGGGGCACAATGATGGTGAGAATCCATAGGTTTGCCTTGATAGGACAGGCGAGGCTTAGTGGGGCAAAAGAACCAAGATCTAAAGGGGAGCTCCAGAGATTCCCGCAGGATAAAGGGTAACGTGCTGATCTGTATTGGGCCAAGCACTGGGACCCCATCGATCATGTGAATGTGGGTCCCCCGAATGGATGGAGAGGTCACAATGTATGCTCAACCTATCAGTCTATTCAGATGGGGGGATGGGGGCCCAATTCTCATGACTGACGGGTTCCTATAGGTCAGACCAGCCCCATCTAAGACACAAAGGGTCACCCCTTTATGATACCTCAATCATGGCGCCTCATTCGAGTGCGGTTCCTCTTCTACCACTGGGTGGAGCTATAATGGTTTTCACAGCCTGGTATGTCTTCTCTGCAGCGCTCCATGTGGTCGGAGATGGTATTACAGGAAACATTCTAGAATATGTATAAAGTAATAGTGAGCGCTGCTCCTGAGGAATCTGCTGCAATGAACTACAAGTATATTGGTGTTAAAACCTACAACTCACTTGGTAGCTACAAACGATGTTCATAAATTCTGGCCACTATTTAGGAGGTCACGTCTGATAGATATTTCCATCACATGTTCTAGGTAAGAGGTAGGAACGTTCCAAGGTAACGTCACCCATGACTAATGTCTGGAACTCGTGGAGAATGTCTGCAAGAGCCAAAGAAAACATCAATGTAAGACAACCCAAGGCCCAAGGCCCATCTCCATCCATCAGGGAGCTGGTGGCCGCACTTACCATTAATGTCCTCCTGGGGGCAGAATAATAAAATCTCATTATTGGCAATAAACCTTCTTCTATAAAACCATTAGTCAGAGGTTTCCTATGGAGGAGTCTGAGCGAGTCCCTGAGTATTACCTGTGTGATAGCGGTCATTGTACCCCGTGAGTGGCGATCACATGGACGGCACCTCCTGACTGTGGTAGCCTGGTCTGTACGCCTCATGTAAGACGTCTGTCCGACCACCGCGCCCTGTTACTCTGCTGAGCCGCTGCAGCCATGAGTCAGTATAATACTGATACAGACCCCAAGTAGAATAATCGGAGGCCCATGGCAGGTGCCGAAACGTAATGGACACCTGCTATACAGGTGGCAGCCCCCGAGCCAGCACTGCAACTTCATCAGACAGCTTGGACCCCTACAATACACCAACCTAACCCAGAGCACCCCCTTAATAAAACCTTCCATCCACCTAGAGTGCGGACCCCTCCCCATAGTGACATCTCTCTATTAGACCTCTATATGTTATGTATTTATGGCCGAGTCTGTCGTATAATACAGAGGACGAGATCTCTACGTCAGTATCTCCAGAGCTGCGCTCAGTCACCAGGCAAATCACGCAATCCCATATCAGTTCCATGGAAACAAATCATCTGTATGGAAATGGGTGCCCGAGATCTGACAGGCGTCCGGAGTCTTGTGTGTCTCAGCGAAGGAAAATGAGGGCGACACAAGACGACATTAACCCTTGTCATTGCCAGCTCGGCCTCGTTATTCTTCCCCAACAGCAAATCGGGCCTAGGGCAAAGCCAACTGCGCATGCCGGCGGCCACAAGAAAAATGGCCACTTACACAGTATTGTAAGCGCAAATTTTCTTGTGGCCGGCTTTGCCCTAGGCCTGAGGCCTAGAAGTTTGAAGCCAACCCCTGGAAGAAGACGCATTAAGACCCCGTTCCTGAAGAAGATGGAGGCGGCGCTGGAGAGTTCTCTCGCAGCATTGGGGACGCCCCTTGTGCTGTTTAAGCGCTGGGGCCCGCCCCCAGTGCTTCGAGAGAACTCATTTGCATACCAGCGAAAAACGTGATTTTAACCAAACCGCGGCTCATCATGAAGTCATGTCTTAGGTGCAGGTCACATCATGAAGTCATGTCTTAGGTCCATGTCACATCATGAAGTCATGTCTTAGGTCCAGGTCACATCATGAAGTCATGTCTTAGGTCCAGGACACATCATGAAGTCATGTCTTAGGTCCAGGTCACATCATGAAGTCATGTCTTAGGTCCAGGACACATCATGACGTCATGTCTTAGGTCCAACACATATCATGAAGTCATGTCTTAGGTCCAGGTCACATCATGAAGTCATGTCTTAGGTCCAGGTCACATCATGAAGTCATGTCTTAGGTCCAGGCCACATCATGAAGTCATGTCTTAGGTCCAGGCTACATCATGAAGTCATGTCTTAGGTCCAGGACACATCATGAAGTCATGTCTTAGGTCCAGGTCACATCATGAAGTCATGTCTTAGGTCCAGGTCACATCATGAAGTCATGTCTTAGGTCCAGGTCACATCATGAAGTCATGTCTTAGGTCCAGGACACATCATGAAGTCATGTCTTAGGTCCAGGTCACATCATGAAGTCATGTCTTAGGTCCAAGCCACATCATGAAGTCATGTCTTAGGTCCAAGCCACATCATGAAGTCATGTCTTAGGTCCAGGCCACATCATGAAGTCATGTCTTAGGTCCAGGTCACATCATGAAGTCATGTCTTAGGTCCAGGACACATCATGAAGTCATGTCTTAGGTCCAGGTCACATCATTAAGTCATGTCTTAGGTCCAAGCCACATCATGAAGTCATGTCTTAGGTCCAAGCCACATCATGAAGTCATGTCTTAGGTCCAGGCCACATCATGAAGTCATGTCTTAGGTCCAGGACACATCATGAAGTCATGTCTTAGGTCCAGGTCACATCATGAAGTCATGTCTTAGGTCCAAGCCACATCATGAAGTCATGTCTTAGGTCCAGGACACATCATGAAGTCATGTCTTAGGTCCAGGTCACATCATGAAGTCATGTCTTAGGTCCAGGACACATCATGACGTCATGTCTTAGGTCCAACACATATCATGAAGTCATGTCTTAGGTCCAAGCCACATCATGAAGTCATGTCTTAGGTCCAGGTCACATCATGAAGTCATGTCTTAGGTCCAGGTCACATCATGAAGTCATGTCTTAGGTCCAGGCCACATCATGAAGTCATGTCTTAGGTCCAGGCTACATCATGAAGTCATGTCTTAGGTCCAGGACACATCATGAAGTCATGTCTTAGGTCCAGGTCACATCATGAAGTCATGTCTTAGGTCCAAGCCACATCATGAAGTCATGTCTTAGGTCCAAGCCACATCATGAAGTCATGTCTTAGGTCCAGGACACATCATGAAGTCATGTCTTAGGTCCAGGTCACATCATGAAGTCATGTCTTAGGTCCAAGCCACATCATGAAGTCATGTCTTAGGTCCAAGCCACATCATGAAGTCATGTCTTAGGTCCAGGTCACATCATGAAGTCATGTCTTAGGTCCAGGTCACATCATGAAGTCATGTCTTAGGTCCAGTACACATCATGAAGTCATGTCTTAGGTCCAAGCCACATCATGAAGTCATGTCTTAGGTCCAGGCTACATCATGAAGTCATGTCTTAGGTCCAGGACACATCATGAAGTCATGTCTTAGGTCCAGGTCACATCATGAAGTCATGTCTTAGGTCCAGGACACATCATGAAGTCATGTCTTAGGTCCAGGTCACATCATGAAGTCATGTCTTAGGTCCAGGACACATCATGACGTCATGTCTTAGGTCCAACACATATCATGAAGTCATGTCTTAGGTCCAGGCCACATCATGAAGTCATGTCTTAGGTCCAAGCCACATCATGAAGTCATGTCTTAGGTCTAGGTCACATCATGAAGTCATGTCTTAGGTCCAGGTCACATCATGAAGTCATGTCTTAGGTCCAGGTCACATCATGAAGTCATGTCTTAGGTCCAAGCCACATCATGAAGTCATGTCTTAGGTCCAAGCCACATCATGAAGTCATGTCTTAGGTCCAGGTCACATCATGAAGTCATGTCTTAGGTCCAAGACACATCATGACGTCATGTCTTAGGTCCAACACATATCATGAAGTCATGTCTTAGGTCCAGGCTACATCATGAAGTCATGTCTTAGGTCCAGGTCACATCATGAAGTCATGTCTTAGGTCCAAGACACATCATGAAGTCATGTCTTAGGTCCAAGTCACATCATGAAGTCATGTCTTAGGTCCAGGACACATCATGAAGTCATGTCTTAGGTCCAGGACACATCATGAAGTCATGTCTTAGGTCCAGGACACATCATGAAGTCATGTCTTAGGTCCAGGTCACATCATGAAGTCATGTCTTAGGTCCAGGTCACATCATGAAGTCATGTCTTAGGTCCAAGCCACATCATGAAGTCATGTCTTAGGTCCAAGCCACATCATGAAGTCATGTCTTAGGTCCAGGTCACATCATGAAGTCATGTCTTAGGTCCAAGACACATCATGACGTCATGTCTTAGGTCCAACACATATCATGAAGTCATGTCTTAGGTCCAGGCTACATCATGAAGTCATGTCTTAGGTCCAGGTCACATCATGAAGTCATGTCTTAGGTCCAAGACACATCATGAAGTCATGTCTTAGGTCCAAGTCACATCATGAAGTCATGTCTTAGGTCCAGGACACATCATGAAGTCATGTCTTAGGTCCAGGACACATCATGAAGTCATGTCTTAGGTCCAGGACACATCATGAAGTCATGTCTTAGGTCCAGGTCACATCATGAAGTCATGTCTTAGGTCCAGGTCACATCATGAAGTCATGTCTTAGGTCCAAGCCACATCATGAAGTCATGTCTTAGGTCCAAGCCACATCATGAAGTCATGTCTTAGGTCCAGGTCACATCATGAAGTCATGTCTTAGGTCCAAGACACATCATGACGTCATGTCTTAGGTCCAACACATATCATGAAGTCATGTCTTAGGTCCAGGCTACATCATGAAGTCATGTCTTAGGTCCAGGTCACATCATGAAGTCATGTCTTAGGTCCAAGACACATCATGAAGTCATGTCTTAGGTCCAAGTCACATCATGAAGTCATGTCTTAGGTCCAGGACACATCATGAAGTCATGTCTTAGGTCCAGGACACATCATGAAGTCATGTCTTAGGTCCAGGACACATCATGAAGTCATGTCTTAGGTCCCGGCCACATCACTAGTCATCTTAGGACCAGGACACATCATGAAGTCATGTCTTAGGTCCAGGCCACATCATGAAGTCATGTCTTAGGTCCAGGCCACATCACTAGTCATCTTAGGAGCATGCTGTATCATGAAGTCTTCAGTTCAGGGTTAGAGCAGTTTTTGGGGCATGTTGTTCCCTTAGATCAGTGAAGGAGGTGACAAGGTAATACATCTCTTAACATTGTAGTCACAATTACATTATATGGCCTAGACCCATCTTGTATATTTGGAGTAGACAGATCTTGACTAGACATTGGTGAACTGGCGCACAATGAACATGATTCTCCACCCAGAAATCTGGACTCTGGAGTCCTTCAGGGCCAATAAGGCCAGAGAAGGTGTGTAAAAATAAAAAAAACTCCATAGGTTCAACTTGAAATCTTCTTCATGTCATCCACCATGACACCTGGGATCCAGATCACCAATGAGTCTTGATTGTATGTCAGCAGTCACGTGTTGGACACCAATGTCATCACGACAGTGTCATCATATATGATCGTGTCAATGGCTCCCATATGACTGATGAGGTCCAGGTTTAGTGGTGACCTGGGTCCCAGAGGACATGATGGAGGGCACATGGAGAAGACTCAGATGTTGCAGTGTGCCCTGATGGAGTCCAGGATCGGTGTTTATTTAGTTTTACACTACATCTATTAATTATTGGGACCTAAACAAGACATTACATAAGGTTCTGCTCTAGGACAACTAATGGGCTGACCACACAGCGGGCAGGTCCGTCTCCTGACTATTAGTCTAAAGAGCAGATAATTAGCCCGTATCAATTACATGGAAAATGAAAAGCTTCATGGAAATCAGGTGCAAATGTTGGATTAAGATGGTTTAGACATCTGGACGTCAGAGAACAATGAGAACCCCTTCCACCCCGTAATGCCTTGGTGTCATCTGTGCATTATGTCACTCTGCAGTGTCGGCCAGCGTCGCCGCCCGTCTGTACATCCTACATCTACTTTACCATTGGCCTTGGACTTGATGATTGAGGAGCATTTACCGTACATTGCATTGATTTGAATGATATTTAAGGTGGGTTCAGAGATGCAAATACACAGCGTAGACACAAGCTGAAGAAGACACAAGTGTGCAGCTCCGGCTGTGACCAGAGAGTCTATATGGTCAGAGTTATACAAGCTACAAGCCTTGTTATATAAGCAAATCTCTGAAGTCATTTTGCAGTGGCCCTGATGCTTTCTGCACCTTCAGGTTCTGATGGGTCCGGCCATGATCTGAGCTGCATCAGAAATCCAGCTGACCAATCACCGCAAACTATGAAGACACTTGACCAATGAGCTCAGACTAAGAATCCGATCCACCAACTTACATCAGTCTCATGAACGTCTCTGACTGAGCAGAAGAAAAGCCACCAGACGATTTGCAGAGGTCTCGTTTCCTTGCACTCAGCCCGGTCCTCGGCTCGCTATACTTTCCATGGTTAGCATTCCATATCTATCGCCGGTCTTCCTTCTGTCCAGAAGTCTTTGTTTACTGACATTTTCTCCGTCCAGCACTGCAGAGCCCTCATTATAAGTGATCCACCATGGGCATGTTCAGCTACAGCCCATTAGCCCCTATGTACGTTGCCATCCTCAGTCTGGAGACCATTTATGGAGTATCTACCAACGGCTTCATCATCTTCTTCATTCACTTTTATTATGTTAAAGGCCTGAAGATAAGTGTCAGTAATAAAATCATCTTGGCTTTGAGCATCTCCAACATCTTGTATGCCTCCGTCTCGTACGTAAACATATTACTGCTCTATTTCAGTCCCCTAGTGTTCCTGCAGCCCGCCATTACTCCGTCCGTCTTTGTTTTCGCTATGTACATCATCACCTCCTCATCCTGGCTCACCGCCTGCTTGTGTGTCTTCTACTTCCTCAAGATCAGAACATTTAGGCCCGGCGTCCTGTCCTGGCTGAAGACTAAGGTCAGCTCTGCTATTCCTTGGATGATCCTGATGGCCGAGCTCGTATCTGTAGTTACCGCCTCGCTAAACATCCTTGAGTTTGTTGAGAGGTCTGACTCTCCTCAGAACATTTCCTTGCGCCAGCTCGCCATGATGAAGACGTCTTCTAATGGGATATTTACAAACAACTTGTACATCTCCTTCATTGGCAGTTGCGTGCCCTTCCTCATCAGCGTGGTGACCACGGCGGCCACAGTCTGGTCTTTGAGGAAACACAGCCAGAAGATGAAGAAAAACTGCACAAAAACCTCAGGAGGCTTCAACGTGAAATCTTATGAAAACACCGTCCGGAACATGACCCGACTTCTGATCTTTTATGGGTTTTTCTACGTGACCTTGTTTGTTTTCTACTTTAACCTCTTTGCCATGCTCTCCACTGGGTTCTGGATCTTTCTGATGATCATATTTCTATACGCTCCCGTCCAATCTACTCTTCTAATTCTTGCTAACACCAAACTGAAGAAGACCTGGATGAAGATCTTTCACTGGAAGGTGTCGTCCACGTCAGAGGAGGAAAGCTGCAATGAATAGAATCCCGGCCACGGGGTGTAAATGGTGATGACCCCGGGGGCAGAGTAATATTATACACTTAGAAGTAGAGCCGGCACTAAATATATCACAGGGTCCTCATGGCCGCCGTTGGCTTGATGGACGTTGGTATAAACCTGGTTTGTAAGGAGAGTTGACTAAGCAGCTGGGAACCAATGATTGCCAGAAGAGGTGAACCTCAAGAAGTCCTCCGGACATACACCGAAATGTACTCATGCAGATAGATTGTCCTGAGACACCCTTACGTCTTACAAGAAAATCTGGAAACTGTGGAGGGCTTATACTCTAAGGCTCCTTGAGAATCTTATTCAACTACTCCAAATGTCAGCCCACGCGCCCGCCTCTGTTACTTGGTGTCTTCTTTGCCCTCCTCTAGTTAGACCAAGCTTATCTTGGGTGTTACTCCTCATTATTCTCTCTGATTATGGGCCCCGGCCTGCACACCAGAGATCGGCCCTTGTAGGATAAACAACCTACTTCTAGATGTCTTCTACTTCTTTGTACTTTCTCTGACTTGTCTCCATGTTGTACCTCTTTATTAAAATTCTAATAAAATTATTGATTAAAGGCAACTTGATTAGTCCTGAGCTCATTGCATCCCAATACAGGGGTAGGATATACCAGGGGTAGGATATACCAGGGGTAGGATATATCAGGGGTAGGATATATCAGGGGTAGCATACATCAGGGGTAGGATATATCAGGGGTAGGATACATCAGGGGTAGGATATACCAGGGGTAGGATATACCAGGGGTAGGATATATCAGGGGTAGGATACATCAGGGGTAGGATATACCAGGGGTAGGATATACCAGGGGTAGGATATATCAGGGGTAGGATACATCAGGGGTAGGATATACCAGGGGTAGGATATACCAGGGGTAGGATATATCAGGGGTAGGATATATCAGGGGTAGGATACATCAGGGGTAGGATATACCAGGGGTAGGATATATCAGGGGTAGGATATATCAGGGGTAGGATACATCAGGGGTAGGATATACCAGGGGTAGGATATATCAGGGGTAGGATATATCAGGGGTAGGATATATCAGGGGTAGGATATATCAGGGGTAGGATATATCAGGGGTAGGATACATCAGGGGTAGGATATACCAGGGGTAGGATATATCAGGGGTAGGAGATATCAGGGGTAGGATACATCAGGGGTAGGATATATCAGGGGTAGGATATATCAGGGGTAGGATACATCAGGGGTAGGATATACCAGGGGTAGGATATACCAGGGGTAGGATATACCAGGGGTAGGATATATCAGGGGTAGGATATACCAGGGGTAGGATATATCAGGGGTAGGATATATCAGGGGTAGGATACATCAGGGGTAGGATATACCAGGGGTAGGATATACCAGGGGTAGGATATACCAGGGGTTGGATATACCAGGGGTAGGATACACCAACTTCTCCGCGGCTCGGCTCTCCTCCTGCGTCTGCGGCTTCTATGTTATTAAGATTGAGAACATCGGCTCCGAAGTCTACATTTGAGTTTAGATCACCATTAACCAGATCACCAACTGGATGATGGCTGTGCCAGTGATGGTGTCGGTGATCACCAGTTCTTTACATTACATCATAGGCCTGGCATTACATCATAGGCCTGGCATTACATCATAGACCTGACATTACATCATAGGCCTGACATTACATCATAGGCCTGGCATTACATCATAGGCCTGGCATTACATCATAGGCCTGACATTACATCATAGGCCTGGCATTACATCATAGGCCTGGCATTACATCATAGGCCTGGCATTACATCATAGGCCCGACATCACATCATAGGCCTGACATTACATTACATCATAGGCCTGACATTACATCATAGGCCTGACATTACATCATAGGCCTGACATTACATTACATCATAGACCTGACATTACATCATAGGCCTGACATTACATCATAGGCCTGACATTACATCATAGGCCTGACATTACATCATAGGCCTGGCATTACATCATAGGCCTGGCATTACATCATAGGCCTGACATTACATCATAGGCCTGGCATTACATCATAGGCCTGGCATTACATCATAGGCCTGACATTATATTACATCATAGGCCTGGAATTACATCATAGGCCTGACATTACATCATAGGCCTGGCATTACATCATAGACCTGGCATTACATCATAGGCCTGGCATTACATCATAGATCTAACATTACATCATAGGCCTGACATTACATCATAGGCCTGGCATTACATCATAGGCCTGACATTACATCATAGGCCTGACATTACATTATATCATAGGCCTGGCATTACATCATAGGCCTGGCATTACATCATAGGCCTGACATTACATCATAGGCCTGGCATTACATCATAGCCCTGACATTACATCATAGGCCTGGCATTACATCATAGGCCTGACATTACATCATAGGCCTGGCATTACATCATAGGCCTGGCATTACATCATAGGCCTGACATTACATCATAGGCCTGACATTACATCATAGGCCTGGCATTACATCATAGACCTGGCATTACATCATAGGCCTGGTATTACATCATAGATGTAACATTAAATCATAGGCCTGACATTACATCATAGGCCTGACATTACATCATAGGCCTGACATTACATCATAGGCCTGGCATTACATCATAGACCTGACATTACATCATAGGCCTGGCATTACATCATAGATCTAACATTACATCATAGGCCTGACATTACATCATAGGCCTGACATTACATCATAAGCCTGGCATTACATCATAGGCCTGGCATTACATCATAGGCCTGGCATTACATCATAGGCCTGACATTACATCATAGGCCTGGCATTACATCATAGGCCTGACATTACATCATAGGCCTGGCATTACATCATAGGCCTGGCATTACATCATAGGCCTGGCATTACATCATAGGCCTGACATTACATCATAGGCCTGACATTACATCATAGGCCTGGCATTACATCATAGGCCTGGTATTACATCATAGGCCTGGCATTACATCATAGGCCTGGCATTACATCATAGGCCTGGCATTACATCATAGGCCTGGCATTACATCATAGGCCTGACATTACATCATAGGCCTGGCATTACATCATAGGCCTGGCATTACATCATAGGCCTGACATTACATCATAGGCCTGGCATTACATCATAGGCCTGGCATTACATCATAGGCCTGGTATTACATCATAGATCTAACATTAAATCATAGGCCTGACATTACATCATAGGCCTGGCATTACATCATAGGCCTGACATTACATCATAAGCCTGACATTACATCATAGGCCTGACATTACATCATAGGCCTGGCATTACATTATATCATAGGCCTGGCATTACATCATAGGCCTGACATTACATCATAGGCCTGGCATTACATTATAGGCCTGGCATTACATCATAGGCCTGGCATTACATTATATCATAGGCCTGGCATTACATCATAGGCCTGACATTACATCATAGGCCTGGCATTACATCATAGGCCTGGCATTACATCATAGGCCTGACATTACATCATAGGCCTGGCATTACATCATAGGCCTGGCATTACATCATAGGCCTGGTATTACATCATAGATCTAACATTAAATCATAGGCCTGACATTACATCATAGGCCTGGCATTACATCATAGGCCTGACATTACATCATAAGCCTGACATTACATCATAGGCCTGACATTACATCATAGGCCTGACATTACATCATAGCCCTGACATTACATCATAGGCCTGGCATTACATCATAGGCCTGGCATTACATCATAGGCCTGACATTACATCATAGGCCTGACATTACATCATAGGCCTGGCATTACATCATAGGCCTGGCATTACATTATATCATAGGCCTGGCATTACATCATAGGCCTGACATTACATCATAGGCCTGGCATTACATCATAGGCCTGACATTACATCATAGGCCTGGCATTACATCATAGGCCTGACATTACATCATAGGCCTGGCATTACATCATAGGCCTGGCATTACATTATATCATAGGCCTGGCATTACATCATAGGCCTGACATTACATCATAGGCCTGGCATTACATCATAGGCCTGACATTACATCATAGGCCTGGCATTACATCATAGGCCTGACATTACATCATAGCCCTGACATTACATCATAGGCCTGGCATTACATCATAGGCCTGGCATTACATCATAGGCCTGACATTACATCATAGGCCTGACATTACATCATAGGCCTGGCATTACATCATAGGCCTGGCATTACATTATATCATAGGCCTGGCATTACATCATAGGCCTGACATTACATCATAGGCCTGGCATTACATCATAGGCCTGACATTACATCATAGGCCTGGCATTACATCATAGGCCTGACATTACATCATAGGCCTGACATTACATCATAGGCCTGGCATTACATCATAGGCCTGGCATTACATCATAGGCCTGACATTACATCATAGGCCTGACATTACATCATAGGCCTGGCATTACATCATAGGCCTGGCATTACATTACATCATAGCCCTGGCATTACATCATAGGCCTGACATTACATCATAGGCCTGGCATTACATCATAGGCCTGGCATTACATCATAGGCCTGGCATTACATTATATCATAGGCCTGGCATTACATCATAGGCCTGACATTACATCATAGGCCTGACATTACATCATAGGCCTGGCATTACATCATAGGCCTGACATTACATCATAGGCCTGGCATTACATCATAGGCCTGACATTACATCATAGGCCTGGCATTACATTATATCATAGGCCTGGCATTACATCATAGGCCTGGCATTACATCATAGGCCTGACATTATATTACATCATAGGCCTGGCATTACATCATAGGCCTGGCATTACATTACATCATAGCCCTGGCATTACATCATAGGCCTGACATTACATCATAGGCCTGGCTTTACATCATAGCCCTGACATTACATCATAGGCCTGGCATTACATCATAGGCCTGACATTACATCATAGGCCTGGCATTACATCATAGGCCTGGCATTACATCATAGATCTAACATTAAATCATAGATCTAACATTAAATCATAGGCCTGACATTACATCATAGGCCTGACATTACATCATAGGCCTGACATTACATCATAGGCCTGGCATTACATCATAGACCTGGCATTACATCATAGACCTGGCATTATATCATAGGCCTGACATTACATCATAGGCCTGGCATTACATCATAGGCCTGGTATTACATCATAGATCTAACATTAAATCATAGGCCTGACATTACATCATAGGCCTGACATTACATCATAGGCCTGGCATTACATCATAGGCCTGGCATTACATCATAGGCCTGGCATTACATCATAGGCCTGACATTACATCATAGGCCTGGCATTACATCATAGGCCTGACATTACATCATAGACCTGGCATTACATCATAGGCCTGGTATTACATCATAGGCCTGGTATTACATCATAGGCCTGGCATTACATCATAGGCCTGGCATTACATAAGAATCAGAGGCTCCGGAGAGGTGCGGTAAAATAACACACAGGACACTCACCTTCCCTCTCCTAGGCGGTATCTCGTACATAATCCTCCACTATGAGGTCACCGGCAGCAGCCGATCACTGAGGGTTGTGACCGGACATTGGCAGTCGCCTGCAGGACACTGATGTCGGCATAGCCCGGAGGAGTCCTGGAAGTGAGGACATGGCCCCTACAGGTATAGCGCTAATCGCATCATCATCCAAAAGAGAGGAGTGTAAATCCCATCAGTATTTGGGGTGACCTTTGCCTTTTGCCTTCTTCTCGGTACTTGCAGACAGAACTGCGCAGGGAGGTTGTTCCCGCCGCCATCTCGGAGGAATAAGCCCAGATCTTCTGTGGATGTTGCTCCAACCCATCTGTCTTTTCATGTCATCCCAGACAGACTAGATGGTGATGAGATCAGGGCTCTGCAGGGGCGGGATCATCACTTCCAGGACTCCTCCCCCACAGGGCAAAGGTCACACCAAATGTTGATGGGATTTACATTTCTCTTTTCCACATTCACTTTATAAAATAAACCATTAACCCTTCTATTTCTGAAAGCAATATTACTGCCTGCCTAAGACTTCTCCATCAATGTCCACATTATAGGGTCTGACATGTTTTAAAGGGGCTCTATCACTAGGAAAAGTCATTTTAATCTAATCACATCCTTGCACAGGCTTTAGACAGTCTATCCCACACTTACCTTTAGTCTGTAGATTACCTCAGTGGTTTCTGAATGAGCCCGTCTTTATTCATATGCTAATGAGCCTCCAGCCAGCTCAGGAAGTTCCCAGCAGCCTCCTCTCTCCTATTATCTTCTGTGTGTGTGAAGCAAACAGGAAGCCGAGTCATCAGCAGCAGTCTCCCATAGAAAACAATAGGAGAGGAGTGCACCATGTATCGTGCACCAGTCTAATTAGCATATGAATAAAAATGGACTTATCCAGAAACCACTGAGGCAATCTACATACTAAAGGTAGGTGTGGAATAGACTTTCTAAAAGCTATGCAAGGATGTGATTAGTAAAAAATGACTCTTCCCAGTGATAGAGCCCCTTTAATCTTCTTATTATACATTGGACACTTTCAGACACTTTGCATGTTAGGCAGATTAGTTGTCACTTGGGGGGGGGGGGGGCACAGGACTGACATTTGTTAGATACTGATGGTACTGAGGATGGGGTCACTACTTGCGTGCTATGAACACATTCGAAGGTAGTCATGCAAATGTTTGTAAGTAATTCAATATATATGAAGTTTGCACATAAGCGAGGCCGAGCTACACAGGGAAGGTGATCATTAGTAGTGAATCTGGAAGGGAAGCGAGAGAGGTCTGAGGTCCTGCGCTGAGGTCTGGGGTCCTGCGCTGAGGTCTGGGGTCCTGCGCTGAGGTCTGGGGTCCTGCGCTGAGGTCTGAGATCCTGCACTGAGGTCTGAGGTCCTGCGCTGAGGTCTGGGGTCCTGCGCTGAGGTCTGGGGTCCTGCGCTGAGGTCTGAGGTCCTGCGCTAAGGTCTGGGGTCCTGCGCTGAGGTCTGAGGTCCTGCGCTAAGGTCTGGGGTCCTGCGCTGAGGTCTGGGGTCCTGCGCTGAGGTCTGGGGTCTTGGGCCACACTCCTGACATTACACTCTACTACCAAAAACTGGAGGAAGATTTATGGTAACGAAACAGCGAAGGACGAGAAGACGACAAGAAGACAACAAGAAGACAACAAGAACACAACGAGAAGACGACGACCAGGCACTTCTGCTCCAAGGCATGGACCCCAGAGAACTGACGGCTCTCTTTTGTCTCACAGTGCTAATCCTGGAGACCAGCGCTGGGGTTCTGACCAGTCTCTGCGTCATCATCATCATTTTACTTGATTTCAATAAAAAGAAAAACGTGAGGCCTGGAAATAAGATCCGTCTTGCCTTAAGCCTGTCCAATGTCTGTTTTTCCATCATAACATCCGCCAGCGTCGTCAGTGGTTTCTTCTGGCCCGTGGTCCTGAGGACGAGCTCTGCTAAGTGCATGTTATACTCCTTGACCATGTACTGCATCTCCTCGTGTTCATGGCTTAGTGCCAGTCTCAGCTTCTTCTACTTTATCAAGATTGTCAATGTGAAGACCAAGTGTCTAGTCTGGATGAAGACCAATGTCAGTTCCGTTGTTTCATGGTTAATACTGGGGATAGAGTTTGTGGCATCTGGAAGTCTTCTCATGGTCTATTTTGTGACTCTTCCTGACCCGGTGGCAGCAGGTAACACTTCTATCTCCTCAGTATCCATCAGTGAGGTCAAGCATCGCTTCCTATGTATTGTCTTAGCTGTGACTCTTTGGCCTTTGCTGACGGTCTTCATCACCACCATCACCACAGCCGTGGTTCTTAAGCAGCATCGACACAAGATAGAGCAGAGCATGGGACCTTCAGGCAACGTTAACCTCGGAACCTACCAAAGTGCCATCTTCAGGATGATGCGGTTATTGTTCTTCTACACCGTGTTCTACACAGTGATGCTGATCTTTTACTTGCCTGTTTTTGAGGAGATGAGTCCAGGATTTTGGGTGTCTCTTATCATCATGTCTGCATTCACCCCAGTTCAGTCCGTACTTCTTGTCCTTGGTAACCCACAGCTGAAGCGCGCACTGAAAGAGCTGACTCTGTGCACACAACTGTGTATCTGGTCATCATGGTAGCCATGTTTAGAAGAGCCAGCACTGACCCATATATTGTACCGGCCCCATATACACAACTGTATATTATCAGAGTCTGGGTATGGGGCCATGAGCCGGGACCAGCGCTCACACCCATACTCCTCTACACTTCTCCAGTGTCCCACTGATTTTCTTTGGGCCCCCACTTAGAACAACCCTAGTAAATAAGCCGTGTACCCGATAAATGTGCGTGTCTTCTGCTGGACCATTACTCTTTCATCGCTTGGTCCAACCAATGGTCCTTTGAGACTCTGGTGGACCCGTCCAACACTGCACATCCCCGACATACTGTATGATCTGTGCCGTGGCCATACATTACTCACATATGGCAGAGTATATACAGCACAGAGCAGTATACATGCAGGATATCAGAGTGGACACAGCTGTATCATGCACAATGGCCAGCAGGGACCCCGGGGGAGCACATGAAGGAAACCCCTGGCCTCTTGGCTACCAATGACAATTTATTCTAAATGTGAATAGTGACATAAAGAGTCGAATGGTGTCAGACACATCAAGAAACATTTACTCGCCGCATTTCAGTCTCATTCCAATATGTCTGTATTCTGTATATAGTTTGTTGTACACAATGTAATAAAGTCACATGATTCTGGTGAATCGCGAGTCCCCGAGACTTCTCTGATGTGGGATTAAGATGAAGGACGGTCAACGTGGCTTCCAAACTAAGACAATACATGAGTGTAGTGAGGTATTGTCCATGTATTGTCCAGATATTGCCCATGTATTGTCCAGATATTGCCCATGTATTGTCCATGTATTGTACAGGTATGGTCCATGTATTGTCCAGGTAGAGTCCATGTATTGCCCAGGTATTGTCCAGATATTGCCCATGTATTGTCCATGTATTGTCCAGGTATTGCCCATGTATTGTCCAGGTATAGGCCATGTATTGTCCATGTATTGTCCAGGTATTGTCCATGTATTGCCCAGGTATTGTCCAGGTATGGTCCATGTATTGTCCAGGTATGGTCCATGTATTGTCCAGGTATGGTCCATATATTGTCCATGTAATGGCCATGTATTGCCCATGTATTGTCCAGGTATTGTCCAGGTATTGTCCAGGTATGGTCCATGTATTGTCCATGTATTGCCCAGGTATTGTCCAGGTATGGTCCATGTATTGTCCATGTATTGCCCAGGTATTGTCCAGGTATGGTCCATGTATTGTCCAGGTATGGTCCATGTATTGTCCAGGTATGGTCCATGTATTGTCCAGGTATGGTCCATGTATTGTCCATGTATTGCCCAGGTATTGTCCAGGTATGGTCCATGTATTGTCCATGTATTGCCCAGGTATTGTCCAGGTATGGTCCATGTATTGTCCATGTAATGGCCATGTATTGCCCAGGTATTGTCCATGTATTGTCCAGGTATGGTCCATGTATTGTCTTGGTTTTGTCCATGTATTATCTTCTGATAGACCACAGCAAGGTCTTATGACAATTAGGTCACCTTCCATCCATCCTGAGTTACCAGGAGAAGACACACCAATGTCACTTTAGGTCAGCAATGGCCATGAGGAGGAGAATGGTGGAAGATGTACGAGGTTTCCAATGAAAGTTCCTTATTCTGATCAGTATTTTCCCTGAGATACCGAGATACAGACCTGACACTCTAAACCTGTGACACATGTATCACATTTTGTGTTTCCTTGTAGAGTCTCATACAACCCATTGGTTGGTTTTTCAAAATTTTTACAGACATTTGGCACAATTTTGGTGCAGTCTGCGACATTTCCGGAAGTCGTCCTCGTCTGTAAGGCCAAAGCCCCATCTCGAGCGTCGCACAAAAGTGTCTAAAACACTAAATAATGAAGATAGTGCGAATGGTGGGCGAGAGTGGGGGGGTTATGTCAGAAATCGGTGGGCGATGGGTCATCTGGAGCTAACACTGAGGGTTACACAGTCAGATTCTTTGTTTTCTTCTAGAATAATTGGAAGTACAAGAAATCTTAAATTGTGTCCACATTAAAGTTTGGTGATAATAATTATATAGTGAGGTGATCGGATTTACTTCACCAGTAAAGCAAGTTTTATGTTAAACATATTTTTTAAGACTTTTTGGGGAGGTTTTTAAAATTTCCCCATGTTTTACAAAAAGAAGTCCCTAAAATCCTGCAGTTCTGACTTTCTCCACTAGGCCATATACTAGCCTGAGACTTCCTGTTGGTTTCTTTGCAGCAGTGACCAACACACTAATGATGGCAGCCATGATGTCTATGTGGATAAGACATATGCGACTACCCCAGGAGAACCGTGCAGGAGGCTGGACTGTCACAATAACCTTATAGGCAGCAGAACCCCCAGGAGAGGTGCACAGGGAAATAGGCAGAGTCAGTTAGATGTGATGCCAGTTGGAGTAATGTGACACCCGCTGGTCCCTGGGCTGAGATGGTGATGTGGGTGTCAGTGCTCCCCTCCAACTAGGAGCCAGAGCCCAGGGCTTAGCTGCAAGGAAGGCAATGTCCAGGCCAGGATCAGTAGAAGTGCTCACTGCTGTATTGTAACAGGCATCTGCTGGTCACTTGTCCTGTAGCAGTGAGCTGTGGCACAGGGGCTTGTAGCTGGCTGACACCTTCCCATGTATTACCAGAGAGTCTAAGATGTCTCCAGGTCCGGCTTCTGGTCTCCTGCAGGGGCTCATTTACCTTGTAGAGGTCGGTGCAGGCTGCCAGGGTTATAGCTCTGCTTAGCCTGATGTAATCCTCTCCTCTTACTGATAGTGATGGGGGCGCTGTCACAGCTTCTGGTCCCTGCAGGGGCTCAGTTACCTTGTAGAGGTCGGTGCAGGCTGCCAGGGTTATAGCTCTGCTTAGCCTGATGTAATCCTCTCCTCTTACTGATAGTGATGGGGGCGCTGTCACAGCTTCTCTGCCCTGCAGGGGCTCAGTTACCTTGTAGAGGTCGGTGCAGGCTGCCAGGGTTATAGCTCTGCTCATCCTGATGTAATCCTCTCCTCTTACTGATAGTGATGGGGGCGCCGTCACAGCTTCTGGTCCCTGCAGGGGCTCAGTTACCTTGTAGAGGTCGGTGCAGGCTGCCAGGGTTATAGCTCTGCTTAGCCTGATGTAATCCTGTCCTCTTACTGATAGTGATGGGGGCGCTGTCACAGCTTCTGGTCTCCTGCAGGGGCTCAGTTACCTTGTAGAGGTCGGTGCAGTCTGCCAGGGTTATAGCTCTGCTTAGCCTGATGTAATCCTCTCCTCTTACTGATAGTGATGGGGGCGTTGTCACAGCTTCTGGTCCCTGAAGGAGTTCAGTTACCTTGTAAAGGTCGGTGCAGGCTGCCAGGGTTATAGCTCTGCTTAGCCTGATGTAATCCTCTCCTCTTACTGATAGTGATGGGGGCGCTGTCACAGCTTCTGGTCCCTGCAGGGGCTCATTTACCTTGTAGAGGTCGGTGCAGGCTGCCAGGGTTATAGCTCTGCTTAGCCTGATGTAATCCTCTCCTCTTACTGATAGTGATGGGGGCGCTGTCACAGCTTCTGGTCCCTGCAGGGGCTCAGTTACCTTGTAGAGGTCGGTGCAGGCTGCCGGGGTTATAGCTCTGCTTAGCCTGATGTAATCCTCTCCTCTTACTGATAGTGATGGGGGCGCTGTCACAGCTTCTGGTCCCTGCAGGGGCTCAGTTACCTTGTAGAGGTCGGTGCAGGCTGCCGGGGTTATAGCTCTGCTCAGCCTGATGTAATCCTGTCCTCTTACTGATAGTGATGGGGGCGCTGTCACAGCTTCTGGTCCCTGCAGGGGCTCAGTTACCTTGTAGAGGTCGGTGCAGGCTGCCGGGGTTATAGCTCTGCTTAGCCTGATGTAATCCTCTCCTCTTACTGATAGTGATGGGGGCACTGTCACAGCTTCTGGTCCCTGCAGGGGCTCAGTTACCTTGTAGAGGTCGGTGCAGGCTGCCGGGGTTATAGCTCTGCTTAGCCTGATGTAATCCTCTCCTCTTACTGATAGTGATGGGGGCACTGTCACAGCTTCTGGTCCCTGCAGGGGCTCAGTTACCTTGTAGAGGTCGGTGCAGGCTGCCGGGGTTATAGCTCTGCTTAGCCTGATGTAATCCTCTCCTCTTACTGATAGTGATGGGGGCGCTGTCACAGCTTCTGGTCCCTGCTGCTGCTGCTGCTGCTGTGGCTATTCTCACAGCACCCAGTGTCTGACACACAAGATGGCCACTGCCACACTCCTCCTTCCCCGGCTGCTTACACAATACTACTTCCTCTCTCTGCTATGACTATTTCCTGTCCCAGCTACAGATCCGCCCACTATAGTGTGTGTTGCTATGGAGACCACAGCTCACCAGGACCAGTGATACCAGAGAACAACAGCTTGAACATGAATACAGAATGGACATGACGATATATACAGACAACCGTAACATGGAAGGCCAAATAACCATTAGTAACGCCTGTGAGGTCAAAGGTTATCTACTACCCCTCCCCCATACACACTGACCCCTGCACAGGTCACAGAGCATGCCCACAAGACTCCTATACAAATCAATAGGGTCGGCTCAAGATCATTGTGTACGGCCCAAGGTCCTTCTATAGGAAACTGCAAGAATAAGAAGTAATGCATAATAATAATAACAGTAATATAATATGATAATAATAATAATAATAATAATAATATATGATGATGATAATAATAATAATAATAACAGTAATATAATATGATAATAATAATAATATATGATAATAACAGTAATATAATATGATAATAATAATAATAATAATATATGATGATGATGATAATAATAATAATAATAATAATAATAATAACAGTAATATAATATAATAATATAATATAATACTAAGGCATTGAGTGTTTGGAAATGAATGACCAGTAGATAAGAGACACTGAATAGTATTATAATATCTCACCAGTTGCCAAGGCTGCTGACATCACTCAGGAGCCATGCGAGGAGTCCAGCACATGGGAGTATCAGTGTTTGCTGTTTCCTCTCCTTCCTGGGCCTCTAATGAAGTGTTCGGGAGATCAGGCTTTAGCATTCAATAATGGACAGTATACAGCTACATATAGCAATGCCTTGCAATTGTTGTCCTTGCTTGGATCGAAACCTAAGACTTCAGTGCTACAAGGTTATAGTGCTAACCACTGAGCCCCCAATAGTACTAACCACTGAGCCCCCCAACAGTACTAACCACTGAGCCCCCAATAGTACTAACCACTGAGCCCCCAACAGTACTAACCACTGAGCCCCCCAACAGTACTAACCACTGAGCCCCCCAACAGTACTGACTACTGAGCCACCAACAGTACTAACCACTGAGCCCCCAACAGTACTAACCACTGAGCCCCCCAACAGTACTAACCACTGAGCCCCCCAACAGTACTGACCACTGAGCCCCCCAACAGTACTAACCACTGAGCCCCCAACAGTACTAATCACTGAGCCCCCAACAGTACTAATCACTGAGCCCCCAACAGTACTAACCACTGAGCCACCAACAGTACTAACCACTGAGCCCCCCAACAGTACTAACCACTGAGCCCCCCAACAGTACTAACCACTGAGCCCCCCAACAGTACTAACCACTGAGCCCCCCAACAGTACTAACCACTGAGCCCCCCAACAGTACTAACCACTGAGCCCCCAACAGTACTAACCACTGAGCCCCCCAACAGTACTAACCACTGAGCCCCCCAACAGTACTGACCACTGAGCCCCCAACAGTACTAACCACTGAGCCCCCAACAGTACTAACCACTGAGCCCCCAACAGTACTAACCACTGAGCCACCAACAGTACTAACCACTGAGCCACCAACAGTGCTAACCACTGAGCCCCCAATAGTACTAACCACTGAGCCCCCCAACAGTACTAACCACTGAGCCCCCAACAGTACTAACCACTGAGCCCCCCAACAGTACTAACCACTGAGCCCCCCAACAGTACTGACCACTGAGCCCCCAACAGTACTAACCACTGAGCCCCCAACAGTACTAACCACTGAGCCCCCAACAGTACTAACCACTGAGCCACCAACAGTACTAACCACTGAGCCACCAACAGTACTAACCACTGAGCCCCCAACAGTACTAACCACTGAGCCACCCACAGTGCTAACCACTGAGCCACCCACAGTGCTAACCACTGAGCCAACAACAGAGCTAACCACTGAGCCACCAAGCTCATTATGTATGAGTATATCATAGGTCATTACAGAGATTTCTGCCAGGGTCTCTCCATATTCAGGGTTGTACCTGTAACAAGGGGCAGCATCTACATCTGATGGAACCACCTGAACCCCCCGAGGCAGTAAGTATTCGCAGCCTCGCTGGACAACCCCTGGAATCTGCCGGGAAGATCGACATGAAATGGAATATCATCACCATGAAGACAATGAAGATCCAGCAGCACTTTCCAGGGTAAGGACTGGTCCATCCATATGTAATATTGTAGAGCTGACTGGAGCAGGTGCAGGTCACCCGGTCACACGTGCGTGTCTATATACACCTGCCTAGTGTGGACACGGCCTGACACCACCGATAATCCTCTGCTTAACACAAGGAATTACCAGGAAAACTCCTGGACGTCAATGCAGATCCTACGGACATTAAGGAAATCTTTTCAGTATTTGCATTCCTCTCAATTGGGGATGAAAGAATTATCTGAGCTCCCACCCACTGATGTCATAGAAGATTATGGAGAAGATTCATAGTCTATAAATGAGGACCAATGGGGCAGGGATCCAGTGAAGATCTCTTGTGGCTTGACCCTACGCCCTGGGAGCTGGACTCCAGCCAATCCTCCCATTAACATGGCTTTGGAGAATTTCTACATCCCCCCATTTGTGGAGACCTTCCTCATCATCCTCATGATTGAGATCTTCTCCGGGGTAATGACCAATGTCTTTATTGTGGTTGTCAATCTCCATGACTGGCTGAAGGGACGGAGCTTCAACTCAAGTGACCATCTGGTGGTTTCTTTGGCGCTCTCGAATTTTTGCTTTTCTTGTATAAACGCTGCGACCATCGTGTGCTCCATCTTTTTCTCCAGCATCTTCTTGGTGGATTTTGTTTTTTACACCTTGTACGGTATCATGTCCTACAGCATCTTCTCCAGTTCTTGGCTTTCGGCCTGGCTGTGTTTATTCTTCTGTGTGAAAATTATCAGTTTCCAACATGGCTGTATGTTGTGGCTGAAGACGAACATCACAAGCGTGGTCCCATGGCTGATACTTCTATCTCAGGTCCTCTCCATTGTCTCCAGTCTCCCAATCATCTGGACCATTACAAAAGTCTACGCCACCAATGCCACTGATGAGATTGGGACCAATGGGACATTGACATTCACTGGATACCAGATGAGTCAGACGTATAACATGTTCTCCTTATTAATCAATTGCTTTATACCCTTCATGTTTGTGATGGTGACAACTGGCCGTATCATTGTGTCGCTCTGTGCACACGCTCGACATATGAAACAGAACATGGAGGATCATGGGCCAAGCCTGAAGGCCCAGCAGGGGGCGGCCCGGACAATGATGTCTCTCCTTATCCTCTATCTTATATTTTACGTGGTAGAACTTGGCCTTGGCTTCCTTTCGATGGCCGATCCCTTATACTGGGTTTGCTTTGTGCTGATCTTCTCTTTCCCCACCCTACAGTCCGGGGTAATTATTTCGGGGAATGCCAAGCTGAAGCAGACGTGTAAGAAGATCCTCGAGCAGTGGAGAAAGAAATAGCCGGAGACATCGCCTGCAGATAAGGCGGAGAATAATTCTGACCTTCTTGTGACTGATACTGAGAATTGTCAAACAATAAAGCAAAACCGCTATTAGAATATAATCGTTATTCCACGCGGTAACGATTGTCGGCAACGTGGAAATACGCCAATAGGAAAGTGGACAATAGGAAATAGTGGCTGGCCAATGATGTGTGACTGGGGTACAATGGTCCGAAATATCCTAAGACTCCCCATAGACAGAAGTGTAACCACCTCCACATGATAAATACCCCCCTCATGTTATGTATATGTGGCCGGAGTGGTGTGATAATAACCCCGGATTAGAGTTACCTCCTCATATACCAATAAAAGGCATCCACGTCTGTCACCAGTGATATCTCCCATATGTCAGTATATGTCCCACAGTAATTCCAACAAGAGGTGCAAGAGGTTTTGTAGGAGACAAAACTTTAGAACCGCGCCTCTCGAATGAGATTATTCCCATCTCACTACGACCTCCAGCGCCAGAATGGCACGCCTTGTAAAAAAGCAAATTATGATGCCACACCCTGCACTTGGTGACAAATCCCCTTAAACTATGTTCCTGCACCCCCTCTCCCGCCCCTGCACTTACTGTCTGTCCACGGCTCCGATCTATCTTCAATGAAGGAGCTTTCAGACAAATCAGGCACATAGAAGTCTATGAAGACAATCAGACACATAGATGACTATGGAGACAATCAGACACATAGAAGTCTATGGAGACAATCAGATACATAGATGACTATGGAGACAATCAGACACATAGAAGTCTATGGAGAGGGAAGGGGAGTAATTACAAGGATCTGATGCAGGGAGTCACATACGGGGAGGGATTTACCTCGGCATATCTGGTTTGTACTAAATGTATTTCTGGGTGTGACTAGTCAGTAAGGGTACGGGCTAAGATAAGCAATTCTAGGGTTGGAGATGTAAGAATATGGATCATCCTGAAATTATTGGATGGCAATGAGCAGATTCTACAACCCGGCCGTGCCATAGTATTTACTTATTGTAAGAACTTTGTCTGTCTGATGTTTCCAGGGGCCGCGAGGAGAGATTAGTAAGTCGGGTCTTTCCTGCTCCGGTATCGGAGGACTCAGGTACACGTCTGATACCGGCAGGTATAAGCAGAATTATGTCCGGGTGGCAGAACATCATCTCTGGTTGTCTGGTCAAGGTGCAGATCTTTTATTACTCCCCATGGTCCATGGCACGGTGAGGGCGCAGTGTCCTGGTCCATTGGCTACAAGTTCTGATCAGCAGGAAGGCGAGAGTCTCCTACATGACTGACATCTCCCCCAGCACTGCTACAGAGCGAGGGCTGGTGGGGGGGAGAAGTCAGATTGGGGACCGTCAGATTCTCATACAAACAGAAGACGGGCTGCAGATCACACTCTCCAGAGTAGTCAGACATAATCCCAAGCAGGTCACATAGCAAATCCCTTAGTGGTCACTGATTGGGAGATTCTGTGGCTCTCTGTTACCTGACTTGTGACTAGTGTATCCGCACATGTCCAGCCTAGTAGACAGGTCCAGGAGCAGACAAGGTGTGACATACAATGAGCAGCAAATACAACAACTGCTTAACTGTTCTGCAGCAGCACACCTGTAGGGGGCGAGTCTCCCTCTCCTCCCAAACACGGTCTCCTGGGACAATTACGAGGCCGCGCTGTGCAGATAGCATGTGCAGCAAAAAGTCTCCTAATGGTGCGGCTTGGTGAACGTCCTCTATGCAGAGTAACAGAAATACTTGTCTATTAATGGCTCAGCACAATGCAGCAACCTTAGGGTTAAAGTGAAGCTTCTAATATCTCTCCAAATACAGAAGAAATAAATAGTATAGGAAATAAGAAACCGCCATCTATGTTATGTCTTGTGGATGTGATGTCTTCTGCATTTATCAAGTTACTTATCACATATTAATCTACGGAGAAGGGAGGGGGAGGAAGAGGATCCTGGAAAACACACACAGATAACTGCTGCTGCCCCTCTGTAATGGGGGGGCCGGGGGTCTATTAATACAGTTATACGAGAAATAAGAGGCAATAAATCAATCACATCCTGCCCATCCCTCTCCCATCTCCGTAGAGCTCTGTGAGCAAGAGACGGCTATGGAAACAAACAGGAGGAGGAGGAGGAGCCTAATGAGCGGGGAAGGAGACTGAGTTCTGTAATAAGATCTATTACAAAGTCTCTTCTATTCACCTGGACAGGTCATATAGGAGAAGTTGTTTATAACTGGGTTGTCCCATCTCAGGGATCCTATCTATACTGGTAACTTCTGTAGATTGCAGACTTCTCCCAAATATATTGCTTTAGAAATGCTGCTTTGTTTTCCTGCTACGTGAACGTACCAAGGAACCGAACTTATAGGACAAGTGACGTCACTCGCTGCTCTGCCAGCAGGACAATCCGGTCAACTCATACCTTGAGTAGACCTCCAAAAATTGCTGGTATCTCTTCTATCAGATGGAACCTCTGATGGGTGCAACAACCGGTCACAATAGTAAGAAAGCGGCTGCATCGCGAAACCTGCACAACTTACTGTGGGACGTCCCGGTGGGTCCTTCACCCTTGTGTGACTTTTTAGGACTAAGTGCCCTTCTGACTTTGATGACATTAGAGGATGACGCTTTCAGCTGTACTGCTTGTACGAGTCCTATGGGGGGTCTGCACTTGTTATGGAGGGTGTGCACTTGTTATGGAGGGTCTGCACTTGTTATGGGGGGTCTGCACTTGTTATGGAGGGTGTGCACTTGTTATGGAGGGTGTGCACTTGTTATGGAGGGTCTGCACTTGTTATGGGGGGTCTGCACTTGTTATGGAGGGTGTGCACTTGTTATGGAGGGTGTGCACTTGTTATGGAGGGTCTGCACTTGTTATGGAGGGTCTGCACTTGTTATGGAGGGTCTGCACTTGTTATGGAGGGTGTGCACTTGTTATGGAGGGTCTGCACTTGTTATGGGGGGTCTGCACTTGTTATGGAGGGTGTGCACTTGTTATGGAGGGTGTGCACTTGTTATGGAGGGTCTGCACTTGTTATGGAGGGTCTGCACTTGTTATGGGGGGTCTGCACTT